>NC_057686.1:7172370-7174870 GCF_014466175.1 Vespula pensylvanica
GCTTGAAAGTTATCGTTATTTGTATTTTTGGTGTGTGTGTGTGTGTGTGTGTGTGTGTGTGTGTGTGTGTGTGTGTACATATGATATTTAATTTATAGAAATTTACTCTTCATATATGAAGGAATTTTTTGATTAGATAAGTACGGAAATTAAATAGTTCATTGAAATATTTGATTACTATATTTGGATAGAAAATATTGTACTTTCGATACGAGGAATAAAAAGTTTGTTTGATATTTAGCTTTTGACTCATGAACATTTTACGTTTTCATTGTAAACGATTATTTTTTTCATTTTCCAAGTTTATCCAGGAAACAATATATATATATATATATATATATATATATATATATATATATACATACAATTCATATTCAAATTTTCTTTCAGATAAACCCTCATCGTGCGCGTGGGAGATATGTCGGAACATCACGGTACATCGCTTTTTTAGTCGACAAAGCTTTGTGGAACTTCGTTAATGAGAGCAAACAGAAAATTCGGATTTGAAAAGGATGCTTTCAAAGGAGACTACCAGGAGGCTGTGGTTGGACTAATTGTGAGTTTGAGAACGTTACATAGAGTTTTTATTATACAACGATCTCTCATATATTCATCGTGCATGAAGCTTTGAAAGCTCTTCGCGTCGGTTTGGTGGAATGTTTAAGAAAGGGAGAAGGGAGACTGGTAAATGCTAGTAGAACAAGTCGATATACGATATATATATATATATATATAATATATATTAGATGAAAAATAGGTAAAAGTAATATAAATGTATCGTTATCGTATGACTTTTCACGGCTGAATTCTTGCACAATTTTAAATGTCAAATGCCGGTCGAATTTCCTGTATAAAAATCAAGTCAATTTTGCGTGCGAACGAGTACTAAAAATAGAAAGAGAGAAAGAGGGAAAGAGAAAAGGAAAAAGAGAGTGAGAGAGAGAGAGAGAGAGAGAGAGAGAGAGAGAGAGAGACATCCTCGTAGGAAATCGAAAAGTACATATGAGAATTCGTGGGTCAAATCGAAGCTCAATATCGATGTGTAAAGAGCGAAGAAATAAGTGGCTACGGTCCGAGCTTTTTCCATCGACTCGTAAAATGTTTGTAGGTGTATGTAAAACATCCATAGATGTATGTATATACAGACACGCATACATGAATATATACATAAGAGAGTTTGACCCATAGCTAGAAAGTATTCGGAAGGGAGAATGGAATAAAGAACGCGATTTCGCCTTCGTCGTCATCGTCGTAGTCGTCGTCGTAGTCGTCGTCGTAGTCGTCGTAGTCGTATTCTGACTTCCAACCGATCTCAATTTCGTTCTCACGCTGGACGGAACGCAATAACAGGAGATAGTGGGACGAATCAATTTATCGAATTTCAATACAGGAGACAGTGTGGTGTGTATGGGGGATCGTAAGGAGGACATGCGGTACGACGATATAGCATATAGAAACGTTCGGTCCGTCATTCATGGATCGTCAACCTCAAGAATTCTTGAAATAAGTCGATGAGTTAATTTCATGTTCGTGGAATTTTACCGATAATTTCTTATACTAAAATGAAAATTCAGAAATATTTTCCTAAAGTAAGACCTTTTCTTCCTCTTTTTCTAATTCCATTTTCATTGATACATTAAGAATGACGAACTATATAACGAATTATCGATATAAATATTTCAACAATATCTGCATTGATACCTGGAATATAAATCGTTAGATCGTATCTAATCAAATCAATTTAAGATTTATTGGATTTTCTAATTCAATATCTTTTCGTTTGTTATCGTTTTTCGTTAATCAATAAGACACGCGAGATATTTATATTCAGATATGGATTCCAACTGAGCGGCGGATTGCTAAATAGAAAAAGAACAAAAATAAATAAAAATAAAAATAAAAAGGGATAGAGAAGTTAGGAAAGTCGTAGATCGTGAAGCGTAACTGCCGAAATATAAAGCACCTCGCGCCTTTTTCCGGCATTCTTTCAGCCACCTTCGAGAGAAAAGAATGCGGAGGAAAGAATCGTTTCTCCCTTTCTCTTTTTCTGTTTCTTTAGCGAAAGAAGGCTGTCTCGAAAGGGGGAACCCGTTCATTCGTCTACGTCCTTGCGTTCCAACGGATCTTTGCGTGTTTTGCATCCGGCACTTTTCTTCAGACTCTCACGATGCACCTAATGCATCGAGTTCCTGCTTTCTCTCTCTCTCTCTCTCTCTCTCTCTCTCTTTCTCTCTCTCTCTCTTTTGAGTTAAATTCGATTTTCTTCTCCTCTCTTCTTCTTCTTCTTCTTCTTCTTCCTTTTCATCTTCCTTTTTCTCTTTCCCTCTTTTTTTTTTCCCTTCTTCGTCTGTCTCCGAGATCCTCTTTTATCTCGTTCCAACCAACGGATGTTTTCCTCTTGTTGGATTTTCCACATTCGTTTACCTCTCATTCCTCTATATCCATTCTCCAATCGTATTTCCTTTCGTAGATATGCAGACGGAGACACGATCCTCCGTAT
>NC_057686.1:7179870-7189870 GCF_014466175.1 Vespula pensylvanica
TTATTAAAAATACAGATAGAACGTGTCGTTAATTTATTATTTATTGTTTTTACGTTTATGTCTGTTCCACCGTGAACATACATTTTTTGTTTTAATAACTTACGAGATTCCGGTTGGATAATTTACCGATTGGATAATTATTATATGTTAAAAATTTTAATTCCATCTTCGTTGCCTTTATTAGAAGAGGGACTTGGTTATTATTCTCTAAAGTGCCCATATGAGTAACATGACCCTCAGTTAGGGAGAGTCAGTTATAGAGACTTACCCTCAGGTCAGTATCTGGGTGTGTTTTTCATCACTTTTGTTTGCAATTCTTACTTCATGTACGACTACTCGGAACTATATTACCATTTGGAATATAAATAATTTACAACTCACGAACTCAGAACTCGGAATTCAGTACAACATTAGCACTTTTCGGGACTTCACGTACTTGTAACTTGTAAACATTGTATCATTTGTTGTTTGCCGAGACCTTACAACTTTCGATAGTAAATTATTAAGTTAACGAGAGAACTTAGAACTTTTTTGTCGTCAAATCGTGCCGAGACTTCGAGTCTTTGAATTTGCCAAACGCGAAATAGAGAGAGAGAGAGAGAGAGAGAGAGAGAGAGAGAGAGAGAGAGAGAGATCGTCAAACTTCAGATTGATAATTGCAATCAGGATGCATGTTCCAATGATATATTTATTATTTACGCATACAAATATTTATATCTACATAAATAAGTATGCATATAATAAATAAATAAATAAATAAATAAATAAATAAATAAATAAATAACAGGTACGTTGGATATTCATAGATGTACTTACGTATATATAAATGTAAATGGAAATATTATTTGTATAAAATCTGATGAAACGTTACGTTTATACGGATATTATCGAAGAGAAATATGATACTACTTTAAAGATTTTCGTAATAAATCGAGGAATTCGCAATAGAATTTCCTCCGACAGGGGCTTTAGTCCGACTTTGTTCGAGTCTCTGCAACCCGAGGATGAATTCCTCTTTACGTCTCCGTGGCCAAAGTAATGTGAGATTGTAAAAGGCACGGTAGGCACGTCGACTATGCGCTACGCAACGCACAACCCCTTTTTCGCGGAGATACAGGTAGGATTCGTTGGGGAATTTCGTACTTTGAAGCCTCTTTACAACGGCAATTCAGCGATCTCTCCTCTAGATTGTTGCATTGTTTCATCAAAAGTCTTTAACTGTAGTAGTGAAATTGATTCGAATTATCCGAATCCTTTGTCATTCTTTCTTTCTCTCTCTCTCTCTCTCTCTCTCTCTCTCTCTCTCTCTCTCTCTCTCTCTCTCTCTAAATAGAATCTGTTAACATTGAATTTACGAAACCCTTTAAATTTCATACTTAATCCAATATTTTTCTACGTATTTCGTACAAAAAAGATTGTAATATTATTTGTAGCTTTATAATTATATTATACCAAGTATAATTTATTTTACTTGGTTTATGTTTAATCCATCGTAACATAATTTTCGTCGTATCTATAACAGAATTATAGATACAACGCGAATGTTACAATATCAGTTATATCTAATAGTACTAGTGTTATATTGCACTATAAGTATGACTATATTTGTAACTTGAAAAATATTAAAATTCGATATACAAAAATTTAGAAAAGTTCGTGATTATAAAACGATAGAAAATTTAAAAGATAGATATTTCGATGTCTTACTTCAAAATTATATGACGTCCTTTAGAATAATTTATGTTGATTTTGATTAAAAGGATCTCATTAAGGATGGATATACAATCAATGTTCATAAATCCAATGTTAAATAGATTATATGGAGCGAACGCTTTAATTTATTAACAATAATAAATTAATAAAGCTTTTCCTTTTTCTTCTTTCTTCTTTTTTCTTTTTCTCAATAGATTATTCCAACGAATTAATTCGAAAAAGACTTATCGCAAGAATGATTTTTATTCGAAAATAAGAGACGAAATAGGAAGAAGAAGAAAACAAAAAAAAAAAAAAAGATTCTTGATTCGCTCGAAAAAGAGAACAATGCTCGATTTCTTCTTTCATTTTCGCGCCAAGGTCATTCAACAGTCCATTATACGCGTCTTTGTCAAGATTAATCGAATGTACCGATTAGAAGAGCAATTTGACTGGGTAGACGGTCCCACTCGACTCTCTGACGTGCGACTCCGTTTTAATTGAATTCCAAGCTTCCCATCCTCCCATTCCACCCTCCACCTCCTTTACAATCTCCATTGCATCGTCGATTCGCCATACTCGAACCCTCAACCGTCTCACCGTTGTCGTCCTTTTCTACTGGCGTAGAACGCGTCGTCCTAAAAGCTTTTGCCTAGAAAATAGACGAGCTTTTCTCTCTGTTTGTCACTCGAAGGGACTCTGTCCGTCTGTAAAAGGCCACCTGTATCTCTCCTCGTCGTTTCGAATTGCTTTTGAAACTGTTGTTCGTTCTCTCTCCCTTTCCACTCTCAAGTTTATCGTCGAGCGTTAAAAAACGGTTTCATTTAATCCACTTGAAAAACCATCGCCGATGACATTCTCTCTGCTTCTCTCTCTCTCTCTCTCTCTCTCTCTCTCTCTCTCTCTCTCTCTCTCTCTTTCCCTCTTTTTTTTCCTTTTTCTTTTTCTTATCGAGGAATTTTTTTCTCGTTCTCGTAAAATCATTTCGCAAAACTGTTTAATTTATCTTCAAGCGATCAACCACGATAATAATAATAATAATAATAATAACGATAATTAAAAATAAAAGAATAATAATAATAACAACAACAACAACTGATATTAATATTTTGCAAAATTACAAAGATAGATTAGGATTGTTAAAACGAGATTGCGTTATACTCACCGAGTATAATAATTGTCGAGAGTATAGCGAAATTACTAGTAAGATATATATACACGTATATATATATATATATATATATATATATATATATATATGCAGACTCTCTTAAATAAGTTGACTACGGTTTCTTGGCGTATTCGGGACACCGAAAACGTTCGTTCGAAGAGGTGTATATATTCCTTTCGTAATATAACAAGGAGAGGACGAAAGACGAATAGTGGGGAGATAATTGAAATCTTGAAACTTATTCTACTCACCAGCGAAACATCCTTTTGATGAACGAGCCTTGGCATTTAAGACTGGGTTTATGGAGACGAGACTGCACGGACTGAATCGATTGTTGTTCCGCTTGTCGCCACTCGTAGCCCTTGCGAACATTATGAAATTCCCATCCTCGCCGCCTGGTGAGCACTCGTCCGGATCATGCTGTGTGTATGTATATATATATATTTGTGTGTGTGTGTGTGTGTGTGTGTGTAGGTGTATGTGGGTTTGTGAAAGAAGATGGTTGAAAAGCGTTTTCTGAACTCGTCCAAACTCTACGACCATTTTCTCTCTCTCTCTCTCTCTCTCTTTTTCTATCTTTCTCGTTCTCTCTCCGATTCTTTCTTTCTCTTTCTAACACATTCATATACCTATACACGTACAGAAATGGTCGTAAAGTAGGGAACACTCATTTACGAAGGACCTAAACGCATTTGTACCCGTACCGCGGCCGAATGGAACTAACGGATGATAACGTTGCAACAAATGCGTCTTCTAAAGTCGCCTTAAGGACTTCATTTACGGTCCCGATTTCGTTGGGAGAGTGTATACACCCACGGTTAAAAGTTTTCGAACAAAACTTTCAAGATTTTCAGATAGAGATAAGGATAGGAAAAGAAAGAGAAAGAGACGACCGTATCGGCGTGATTGATTCTATTTCCTCTTACTTCCATTAAGAATTTCACCGAAAGAGAATGGCTAGTATAATATATATTCTTCGTAATACATATTTGCTATTATATAAGGATATCCGAAAGTTTCGATCGAAATAATCTCATAGCAACTATCAAAATTCTTCTCCTTTCAAATTCTCATTACCGTCCTCTAATTCAAGATATACAGATCTTAATACTTAGTTCCATTTTCTAAAGGTACATAATTACGAATATAAAACTAATTAAACTTTATGTATTTATAATCGAAATGGTCTAGAGAAAGGAAAAGGATAGAAAGGAAATGGACAAAAAAAAAAAAGAAATTTAAGTTGAGCATCGAGAAAACTCCTTCGCGATTTTCTATTGGGAAACACGAATAAGAAAATCGTAGAATGGATAAGAAGGTAGGGGAAAGAAGTAGAAATAGAAGAAGAAGACGAAGAAGAAGAAGAAGAAGAAGAAGAAGAAGAAGGATTGGAAAGTCTCTTCTTCCTTTGCGTACGAAATCGCAGTACAATGCGCGAAGGACGTCACGCGCATGAACGAGCACGGGATCGTATTCGGAATTGAATTTCGTCGCCACGAGGAAATCACCTTTCCCGCTGCTTTTCGTTCTTTCGAAAAGAGATGGGAGATGGAAGTGGGAGAGGATGGAGAGGGTGGGGGAGGAAGTAAGGGGAGAATAGACGAAAAAGAAAACGGAAGAGAACGGAGAGACATTCCGTTCCCTTGGGGAGAATCACTCGATGTGTTTTAGTTCTACTTTCTTTTGTCCTTTTTTTCCTTCTCTCTCTCTCTCTCTCTCTTTCCATCCCTGCTTGCTTCCCTTTTCAACCCCCATACTCTAGAGAAAACGTGGCCTTTGATCGTCGAAGGTCGACCGTCGATAGTCCCTTTATTGCATTCTCGTCGAAAAAGAATTAGGAAGTTCGATGAATTGAGATTAGACCGAGCAATCCGTTGACTTTACTACTTGCTAGAAGGGAATTCGTTTGAAAAAAAATCGTCGTAACAAGTTTCCCGGTCTATTTTTACGATTTATCGTTTCGCAAGGTAAGATCGAAGATAAATTAAAGATAAAAGAGAGAAAGAAAATAAAGAACAGAAGGGGTGGTGAGAGGGATGGGAAGGGAAGGGACATCGTCGATTTTATTCGACGTCCTTCGTAGATAGTAACGACTTTAAATCCAACGGGAGTCAGCATTTTCGGATATTTTACGAGAGATCCCGATGGGAAGTGACGCCTTTCACGGGGTGATTCGATTTGACGCTGCCAGGGAAATATTCCTCGAGGGGCTTACGACGATAGAAAATATACGAAGAGGTATAAGTAGACGATAGTAAGAGGAAGAAGAAAAAAAGAGAGGAGGGTTGGGTGGATGAGTGTAGGGAAGGGAGTGGTATAAGATGATGAGTAACAGTAATAGGTTATTCCAGATCTTTTCTTTTCTTTTCTTTTCTTTTCTTTTCGTTTTTTATTATGACGTGAGAATGGATTCACGGATTTTCAGTTAGTAGGGTCTTGAAATTCTTGCGTGACGTCACTTCTCTCCCTCATAGCTCCCTCATGTTCAAACATCGGCCGATTAGTAGGAAAGTTTGCGAGCTTGTTGTGTGGTCTCTTTTGGTATGAGTGGAGGAAGATGAGGGAAGAAGAGGGCGTAGATTCGCTTTCTCGTTGGAATTCGTGATGAGGGAAGAGGGTGCGAGAAGCACATGAGGATATGTAGGTAAGAGGGGATGAAAGTATAGCGTGATGCACACATCTCGTGTCTGAGCTTTTACACGCACGTATGAACGTTCATCGTTGTCGTCGTCGTGTTGTCGTGTCGTCGTCGTCGTCGTCGTCGTCGTCGTCGTCGTCGTCGTCGTCGTTTTCGTCGTTTTCGTTTTCGTCGTTGTTGTTATCGTCGTTGTCGTTGTCAAGTACCAACGGGAGACAATGTTAGAGACAACGCTCTTGTAAACTTACAGGAGATCCAAAATTGTGGCCGATCTCGTGTGCGAGGGTAACGTGAGAAACCGTCGGTGGTACGTGCTTCCCGTAGTTGAGTAGGGTGATTATGCCAGTGTTGAGAGATTTCATGCTACCTCTATAATGCTGTAACGAGAAAATGGTGTAGCTTTTTTATTATTATTATTATTATTATTAATAATAATAATAATAATAATAATAATAATTTTTTTTTTATTATTATTAGCAATTAGCTCACCGAGTTATATACAAGCAATAATCGGATGAAAGCGTAAATTATGCGATAGAAATGGAAGTAATGAAACCTAGTTTCTTTTTTTTTTTTTTAATTTATAATATCTCTTTTTTTAATCTATGATATCTTTATTTTTTAATCTATAATCTAATATCTTTTCGTTTCTCGAGTACAAAAAATAAATACCCCGTTTTTCTCGCAAACTCCACCTGCGTTCTTGAGATCACCTGTCCAAGCCAAGCCCAATGTACCCTTTTCGAAATCACGATAGGTAAACATGTAGGAAAGACAAAACGCGTCGTAATCTTCTTCTGTAAAACACATGAAAAAATAGTTATAAAGTTAGCGTTGGAAAATGTGGCTGGGGAAAAATTGTATTTATATCTCTTGTTCTTTCTTTTTGCGTTTCCTTTTTTTTTTTTTTTATTAATTTTTTTCCCTTTCTTTTTTTTTCCGTAGGATAAACGTTTCGCGCAGTTTGACTCTAAAGCATTTTCCTTCGAGTACTTTTATCGGATTAACTTGATTTATAATTCCTATCTAACGTAAAAGCAGTTCGGATTAATAATAGATTCTACACATTTACGAGCGAGGATCGGTAATGGTTAATAATGAATGATGTTACTTTCAGAGAAAAAGATAAAGCAGATAAGTATACACAGATAGTATAAATAATTAAATAGATAGATAGATAAAGATATGAAAATAAAAAATGAATAAGTTAGAGATCGTACGTATATTCCATTCTCCTTTTTTATTTCATAGATCTTTTTTCGTCGACGCACGTGAATGCGCATTGATCCTCCAACACACAGGTTGAGAGGGAGGGAGGGAGGGAGGAAATTTGTAACTCGTAGAGAAGATGTATCTGTGTGTCTGTCTCTATATATATGTGTACTAAGCTTCCGAGGAATTAAATTACAGGACATTCTTGGCATTCTGATTTATTATTGTAGATACAAGTTGATTTATCGTATGGATACTGGCTGATTACTTTGTATTAAACTTGACTATAATGTTGATTAAACGATTTAAACGTTATATTTTATCAACTTCTCAAGTCTCATACAACATCTCGAAATCTCGTTTGACACTTTCGAAGACAGAAAGAAAGAATACAAAAATACGGATTAAATTTTATACAAAAATGGATTTCAAAACCTACGTTCTACGTTCGGTTAAAGTTCAGGGCCATAATCGGGAATGGTCCTTATCGTAGAGCAAAGTGTATGCTACTCCCCATTGTGCAACGACTACTTGATCGGTGAACTCGATGAAGCCAAGTATTATACCCTAGTCTTGGTCAGGGTACACATTATGTTTGCCAATATTACCTGTTTCGAATTGCCGACGGCGGAGATTTGACCGCCTTCGGCCATTATGTCACGAAATCGGGAATGACTATGACGACCCATTATAACGATATCTGAACCTTTATCACGGTATATGGTATATTGTATATTACTATAGTATATAGTCTACGGGATGGTCTATTTAATTAAAAAACATTCTTCTTCTTTTTGTTTTCCTTTTTTCTTCTTTTAAAATTATTCTATATGAAAGTGTTGCTTTCGTATGAAAATAATAGCTCTTTTTGTTTTTTTTTTTAATATTTCACAATCGATGGTAACGTATTTGTTTGTCGTATATAGATTCATCTTTATTCGATGCTATTGTTAAAACATTAAATAACATTCGTATATATATATATATATATAAATATATAAATAAAAGTAACAAATAAATAGTTATATCATATTCCTCTTTGATAGGAGAAAGAATTTTACGTATCTTTACGTTCTTTTGTATTCATTGTCAACGTATTCATCGTAGATTTTTATGTGTTCCTCGATCGAAGAGGGATGAAAAAGCATTCGATACGTATTATCCGCCATTAGAAAATCTTGAAGGACGGTTCAGGCTTATCTACCGAGGTCACGTAGTAGTAGTAATGGTGGTAGCAACGTTGATGAAACAAGATCCATGATATTATGGCATGGACTACACTTTGTGAAAAGGAGTCAGAAGAGAGCTTTGATGAGAGAGAGAGTGAAAGAGAGAGAAAGAGAGAGAGAGAGAGAGAGAGAGAGAGATGCTGTTAGTTTTCGTCATCGCTACACGAACGAATCGAATTACATTAACACGATACTCTTATTAATTCGGATTACAACTGTACTCTGAATTTTATTATTATTTTCTTTCATTTTATTCTTTCTCTTTCTCTTTATATACGTATTTACGTTGTGTGTGTGTGTGTGTGTGTGTGTGTGTGTGTGTGTGTGTGTGTATGTATGTATGTATTATATATATATATTTTTTTTATCTCAACGTTCGCTCGTTTTTTCTCGACTCTTCAAAGCTCTCATATACCTCGAGTCTCGAGTTTCACGCTGAAGGGAAATAGAGATAAGAGAGAATAGAAAAGTAGATCAGTCCCGCGTACAATTTTTTCGAGGAGATCTCATTTCATACGTCGTGACTACGTTAATAACGAACTAAGCCTTTAAACTCGTCAATTAATTTACATACGCGTATGTATACATCATTCCTCATTCCAAAATGACATCATTCCTCATTTAAAAAAAAAAAAAAAAAATCTTTTTTGTTTCATTACTTTGGGGAAGATTGAAAATCGACGAGGACAACGTTTGATATTTCACTCCCATTGTCATGTAATTGACAATGTCAGAAAAAGAGAGAGACAGAGATATTTTAATACCATCTCATTTAAAATATATTCATTCATTGCGATCTCTCTCTCTCTCTCTCTCTCTCTCTCTCTCTCGTTCTTCTTTTCTTTCTTTCATCATGACGTAACTAGTTTCTTCATCTCTTCGTTCACCCTTACGCGTGAAGAGAATTTTTGTCGCGGGTTCTAGGATATTGCCGTCGAATGACGTTACGGAAATGGCTCGAAGGCATCCGCAACGATTTATGGAACTTCGTATTCTATTGACGTTTTCTTTCCTCTTTCTCTCTTTCTCTGTTTTTATCTATCTCGTCGTTCACTCCTTTGTAACGAGGAAACGTACTTAACTTACTTACGCGTATCGATCTGCTTTTCTTGCGCGAGGCTTCTCGCTGGTTCGAATCGTGTTAATAAGATTATGCTTCTAGAGTTTCAGTTGCACGATGCTGAGCGATAAGAAGCACGATTAAAATCGATTCGTTAATCGCGAGTTTAGTCGATCGGTGTTTGATCATCGATAGAAAGAAAGAAAAAAAAAAAAAAAGAAAGAAACAAAAGGGAACAAGAGAAAGAATCTTTTTACGAGTTAAGACTCGATTTTGGTCCTTGAAGTGTTGTTGTTTTCTTTTTTTTTTTTTTTTTTTAATAGATAAAACTATGTAATAAATAAAACTATATAATAAATAAATAAATGTATGTATATGCATATATATATATATTTGATATTTTATATATATAACATTTATATTATATATATATATATATATAAAAGAAGATCGAGAAACGAATATTATCCCTTAAAAACATATTTATTTCGTATTGAACTTTATCGACTGGGGATGAAAAGGAAAGTGTATTTAAAAGTAGTCGAGTAAAAGTATATAAAAAGTAGAGGAAGATAGGGTAAAAGGGAAGGGTCGTGTAAAATGGTGAATGAATGAATGAGAGGGAGAGAGAGAGAGAGAAAGAGATAGAGATAGAAAGAAATAAAAAAAGAAAGAGAGAAAGAAAGAAAGAAAGAGAAAATGGGTACTTATACGAAGCGATATAAAAACGAACGCTTTTATCTCTTGCCTTTAGAACATTTCCGTAGCTAGTACTCAATGACACCTATCTTTTTTTCTTTCTTCATGTAATCCAATATTCTCTCTCTCTCTCTCTCTCTCTCTTTCTCTCTCTTTCTCTCTCTTTCTCTCTACCTGTATCTTTTTTTTTTTATACTTTGCACCGCTAATTAAAGGTACGATTAATTAACGAGTGATGAGTTCGCTAAAGGATTCTCTTCGAAGTGAATTCGAGTATCTATACTATACGTGACTGTTCA
>NC_057686.1:7194870-7206187 GCF_014466175.1 Vespula pensylvanica
AGAAATTTATTGGAAAGGAATATTTGTTTGATGGCATTAACGCTTTACGTGTTTAGATGTGGATAAGAGTTTTTATGAGCTTTTTTCTTTGTTTGTTTGGAGACACGTGATGTCTAACACTTGTCACGTGTCGTTTAATTATTTCTTTTTCTGTCATCATTTCTTTTTCTTTTTTTTCTTTTTTTTTTTTTTTTCTTTCGATCTTCGATCCGTTTCTTTATAGCGAATGTTCAATTCAGTATCAATCGAATCGAAGATATAGGTAGATTGATAGTTATCGTTTAATATGTGTTTGTACGTGTTATTTCTTCTTTTTGTAAGGTAATATTTATCGCATAATTTATACAGTTAATAATACCGATATTAATATTACAGTTAAATAATACCGATATCTATTTTGTAACCCGTTTACTTTGTTAACATCGTTTTTGGTAAAGCACGGTTTTCAAATTTCGAGAGAATTCGAGATAACGCGTTACTTTCAGAAAATGATTTCGATAAAATGGATAGAATAAAGAAATGTTTGTACGACGGTGAAGATGAAAATTTGAAGTTAAGTTCGTAGGAATCTCCGTCGATATTTTTAAATATTATTATTAGCTACAGGTATATCACTTTATTTTTTATTATTATTTTGAATAGAAATCATATAGAAAGAATAGAATAGAATTTCGACTCGCTCTCGTTCACTTTCAATATTCAACACAAATTTTTCACGATGTTTGAAATCCTTGAAACACGAGTAGTTTGTTTTTTTCATTATTTTTCCTTATTTTTCAAAAGAGAACGTCAAATAATGTATGTATCGAATAATATATTATTCTAATATAACGCGGTTACGGAATTTTCACGTAACAAGAAGAGTTATCGTTCGTAATATCATACGGTATATTATTTCGCATAATTAAAGAATGAACGATTATTATTGAAAAGTAATTATTTACGATAAATAATTATAAAAACGATGTTATACGAAGGTATCGAGAAATTTCAACGCTTACAGAAATCCAATGGAAAGATAATCTATAATATTGTAGGAAGAGTAAGTAAGAAAGGTATACAAATTTCATTACACTTAAAAATACTTGGCAAACCATCAAGAGAATTAATTTTGTTCGATCGAATACCGGTGACGGCGCGTGAACATAGAAAAATGAGGAAAAAGAAAAACTTGCGAGAAAGAGAAGAGAGACGGAGAAAGATAGAAAGATAAAGAAATAGAGAAAGAGAGAGAAGGAGAGAGACAGAGACAGACTGGAGAGATCGTGCCGATGGAAAGTGTGGAACATTCATTTCCTTCGATATACCGTCGATCGCCGAAAGCAGAAAGTTAGTTTAACCGGGAGGGCCCCGTCGAAAGTTTTAATTGGTTTGCGAAGTTATTACGCCTGGAATGAGACAGAAGACGCGCACTCGTTAGGTCCACCGAAGAAACTCGCATTGACTTCGACGGCGAGAGTGAAGGGCGGACGAAGGAAAGTTTTCGATTCGTTTTCTCTTCTCTCTTATTGTCAGCTGCGTCGACAAATAATGCGTTCTCTTATTTACAACGACGAGTACGATTAAACTTCTATTCGTTAGAATCAAATAAAAGAGAGAGAGAGATATATATATAACATTTGCAATGAATTGTTAATCTGTCGATTCAAACGTTCGGTGGCTTTTCATTCGTTATTTAATCGTCGAGATAACGTTTTTATGTAAAGAAAAAAAAAAAAAAAAAAAAGAAGATAAATTATTAAGAACGATGAAATAGATATTTTCTTACCTGTATGCCTGTAAATGGAATTCACACGTTGAACGTGACGAGTCATCACTTCGATGCAAGCTTCTTCCGATTTGTAATGTTCGAAGAACGTGTGATCCGCTTGGAGATACAACATGCAAGTCGTCTTCTTTGGATCGATTGACGTTCTTTTCCGTAATATCCGTGAATATCTCTCTCTGTACAATCTAAAGAAACAGAAAAGAAGAGAGAAAGAGAGAGAGAGAGAGAGAGAGAGAGAGAGAGAGAGAGAAACACGATAAGAAAAGTTCATCGTCGTCCCTTTTAATAAAAGGAGAAATTCCAAACGCGAACTCTTTTAATATAAATTCATCGTGCATCTCGAGCGAATTATCCGCGCAATGATTTCGTTTCTCTTTTTTCATCTCGAGGCAGGACAAAGGAATCGTAAATGCCGGAAGTTTAATTTGCCAGAAACTTCAGTGAGAAATACCAAGTCGACTGTGTGCTTAGAAAAGGACAGAGTGTGTGTGAAAGAGAGAGAGAGAGAGAGAGAGAGAGAGAGAGAAACAGAGAGACAGAGAGAGAAAGAGAGAGAAAAGAATAAACGAATGAATGAATGAATGAATGAATGGGAGTTAATTGTAATTGTATATGATTTTAAGATGAGAATTTATAATTTCGGAAAAAGTTTAAATTATCATGTTATTATGATATTTTTAAATATATATATATATATATGTATATATATTTTCTAAATATATTATATATATATATATATATATATATATATATATATATAATATTGTTTTATTCGTGCAATAGTTTATATCTGCTCGTGTGAAATGAAAAAGTATATAAAATTGGAAGATTTTCTTCCACGTTGAAATCGATGAACCTGTCGGAGGCATTCATTCTCGATCTCACGATCTCTCGATCTCTCGACATCGGTTTTACTTTCTCGTTGACGGGATACACGATAGCTTGGCTTCTTTTTCCTTATCGGAAGTCAGTGGGACGTTTAAAATGAAAGAGACAGAGAGAGAGAGAGAGAAAGAGATGAGAGTAAGAAAGAGAGGAGAGAAAGAGTAAAAGAGATGAGAGAAAGAAAGAGAGGAGAGAAAAAGAAAGAGAAAGAGAGAGAGAGAGAGAGAGAGAGAGAGAGAAGCAAGGATCTTGAAGTAAACATACCGAGGAGTCGTCGGGCAGGTAAGTAACCATCGTGCTTTTTCCTCTCGTATTTTTACCGTGCTAGAATATCGAGAGAGAGAGAGAGAGAGAGAGACAGAATGAGAGAACGAGAGAGAGAGAGAGAGAGAGAGAGAGAGAGAGAGAGAGAGAGAGAGAAAGAGTCCTTCATTGAATGATTCGATAAAACGGGGATAAAGAAAAAGGAAGTGAAGTCGATCGAGTGTATGTATATACGTATATATACACACACACATTTACACAGCTACGTTTCTGGCAAATTCAATTTGCTCGCTCTGTCGTGAGTTTTATGAGGATACTCGAATAATAAGTGCGTTTCAAATGAAGTGGCACAATGAATTTCTATGATATTTAAATATTATATAGGATGTACTTTGCTCGTGACTAATACGTCTTTATCAACGTCTTTATTATTTTTATATCGTATTGTTATTAATTAATTTGGATCTTTAATATTTCAATATCATTGTTATATTAATTAGATCTATGAAATGTTTATATGTTATAAAATCGAATGTTTTTATTGAATAATTTATTATTATTATTATTATTATTATTATTATTATTATTATTATTATGATATACGAGAAGTTATTTGAGAAAGAATATATTTTAAATATCACTTAAGGATTAGTATAGAAATTTACGATGTGATCGAAATCATACGTATATAACGAGGAAATGTTACGTATCGATCGTATATACACACACACACATATATATATATATATAAGACTTATGACATATAAGAAACATGAGACGCTTACTTGTCGAGAAGCTCGAGATTATGGGAACTCGCCATGGGGTCCTTCTTCCTAGCATCCATCGGATAGAATCCTGGCTTCGCACGATCCGTTCCCTCGTTTACGTGCTGATAAAACGGTCGCATTGTGCCACCAGCAAGAATATATCCGTTCTTTCCCGTCTCGTTGCTGTTCCTGCGAATGGCATTTCTCGTGTGAAGGAGAAAAATCGTAGGACGTTACTAGGGAAAGGATAACGTTGGTTCTTTGATAAATTATCTGCTATATGCCATATTATTTGTGTAGATAGTATAATAGTATTACAGTATTGCATATAATTCGGTTGTTTGAAAAGTTCTTACAATAAGATATAAAATTAAAATGAATTACTAACATAAAAAAGAAGTAAATAAAACAGTGTTAAAAATTTGATCGAATGACACATTTATATATATATATATATATATATATATATATATATATGGCTATTTTTCTTAGTATGGTTATACATGTGTATCATCACATCAGTTTGATATATATATATTTTTGAGTATACATATAAGACTCGTTTGATTTTATCATTGTCAGTTTTAAGATGATTGAATAAGATGATGAAGAATATCTTTGATACTCTTCATTATTTCGATCATCGATTCTTTCGAAATCGTCAAATGAGTATCGGTTAGAAAGAGAAATACTATAAGAATCGTTTTTTTCTTTTTTTTTTTTTTCTTTTCTTTTTTCGTTAAACTCGTGGAAGAAAATGTTTCTTATTTTTCATCGTCGTTATATCGTTGTATCTATCTTGAAACAATTCAACGTCCGTTTCGTGAGAGAGAAAATAAAAGATGGACTTGAGAGAAGAGGATCTTTGTAATATCTTAAAGCGGCCGATTGTGTCCCGGATGAGAAGAAGGTTGTAGGTAAAGTTGATGGAAAGAAGAAAGGAAGGGAGAGTGAAAGAAAGAGAGGAAGAGAGACAAAGAAAGAGAGAGAGAGAGAGAGAGAGAGAGAGAGAGAGAGAGAGTGATATATATATATATATATATATTTAAACACGAAGTGGTTGAGATGAACCGGCATTGTCCGACTGCTAGGCGAAGCTCTCCAGAGGGGTCTTTCGCAAATTACTTCCTCGCGAAGTAGGTAAAATAATTACTACCCAGAATGCTACGTAAATTGGTAGGAAGAATAATTAAGGTTCCCTTTAACCCTTTATGTCTCGCGAATTTCGCTTTTTATTTCTTTTATATAAAACGATATTCATCCAGGAGTAGGATGGACCATAGAGTGCTGTTACTGGGTGCTGGTAGTGCTCACACCCTCTCCTGTGGGAGAACATCCCTTTGCGAGCAAATAATTTCATCATAGGACGATGTTATATGTCGATGGAAATATTTCAAGAGAGAGAGAGAGAGAGAGAGAGAGAGAGAGAGAGATAGTGATACGCGAAACATTTTTCCATGAGTTTTTTTTTTTTTCTATTGGGTTCTGCTTTCCTTTCTTTATCTTTTTTTTTTATTTTTATTTTTATTTTAAGTGAATAAATTACTAGACATATCAAATATCTTTCTCTTCATATTTTTTCTTCCTTCCCTTTTTTTGTTTTTTTTTTTAAATAACCACTGTGACGATACTTGGATGGATTAATTAAAATTTGTTATGCAGTACATCGTCTCTGTATATATGTATATGTATGTGTATATAATATATATATATATATATATATATATATCACGTTCGATATTATAGAGAGACAGAGGGGGGGGGGGAGAGAATCTTTTGATCATATTAAATCGAACGACGTCAAGAATGATATCGGGGAAAGCTGCGAAGGTCAGATGGTAATATTCGAAGATCGCGTCAAGTTTCGTCGTTTCAGCAGGGTCATAAAGGGTTAAATTTTCCGTTGGTGGCACATTCAAGATTCAAAGGACGTTGGTGGAAGTTTCGAAGGAGAAGTCGAGCTAGAGTAAAGAGAACGAGAGAGAGAGAGAGAGAGAGAGAGAGAGAGAGAGAAGGAGAGAGAAGGAGAAGAAGAAGAAGGAGAGTACGAGGTTCGCGATCGTAAACAGGCCTCGTATTTCACACACACGAGTGCGATTCGATCAGTGTAACATCGTCTCTGCTCTCTGACTTGATCGATAAACTCATGGATGGTAAAGGTATCGATGGTAGTGGTAGATGGTAACATAGTGTTGGTATTGGTAGTGATGATGCGTGGACACAATGCGGTATACGAACAAAATGTTTATCACAAGGTACTGTCGAGACTAATTAGAACACAGGGTGCATCAGCTCGAAAGTCTTCGCTTGCGTTGCAACCTGCGTCCGCGAGTCACGTTATCATTAATCGATGTTGGCAGACCCTGCCAATTAACCTCCTACACGTTCTCTAATTACTGGTCTTCGAAAGACGAAAAGACCGAGATAGAGATAGAGAGAGAGAGAGAGAGAGAGAGAGAGAGAGAGAGAAGGAGAGAGAGAGAGAGAGAGAGAGAGAGAAGGCCAGTCTCGCAACGTGTCGTGCAACGTTGGAAAATCGTATGAAGGGTGTTTCGTAATTAAAGGTATTTGGTTTCTCGTGGGAACGCCAACGTCCCTCTTCATTTCACATAGGAACGAGCCGTTTTGCGATTATTATTTCGAACTTCTCACGAAAATATATATATGTATAGAGAGAGAAAGAGAGGGGGAGAGAGAGAGAGAGAGACAGAAAGGAAAATGAAGGAAGAGAGAAATACATATATATATATATATATATATATATATATATATATATATATATAATATACACGTATCATATATACATTACGTATATGTGATATATGACATATGTATATGTATATAATATATATGTATGTATATGTATATATATATATGTATATGTATGTAGCTGCCTTTGTCGGACACACGATATGTAGAGGTCGATTCATTTAATTAACGTCTCTCGACAGGACGAGAGGAGTTGGTCGGGAGCAACTTAATCGAATAATTGCTGAAACGCGTTACGCTTTATCCGTCTACGATGACTTCGTTTACGTTACGCGCTGGTTTTAGCATTAATCTGAATTATCCTCTTGGCAAAGTGCTCTCTCTCTCTCTCTCTCTCTCTCTCTCTCTCTCTCTCTCTCTCTCTCTCATTCACACACATACACACACACATACTCCTTTTCTCATGTATGTATATATATATATACATACGTATATATACAAGTATGTTTCCCTCTTCCCGAAAAATAACGAATTTTACGGCTAGAATATCACATTAATTGCCTCACGGTGACGTAATGAAATAGAGTTTATTAGTGCAAAATCCTTGTATTTTCATTAACTTTACGATCTCGTCGTTTCCTTCTTTTTATTAGTCTGTTCTACGTATGTACATACGTATACGTATCAGGAATTAATTTCTGTGTTATTCAGGTAAACAACAGAGAGAATACACAAAGCTTCGGATTTATTTATACTTTACGGCGAAAAGGTACTAAAGTGTGAGTCTACGGAAAACAACAAGATAGATAACAGGTAGAGGACGAGTCGAGCGAATACCAGAGTATTACTGTCAGTGTTGTCATAGATTCTTAACTGTACGGATCGTGATCTTGCGGACGATGGTTTATTCGAAATTATATTTTATATTGAAGTAATAATAATTTCTTTTGGTTTTATATATATATATTAGCGTTAATTATTATCGATCGTTAATTATATATTTATTCTTTATTTTATTTCATTCTTTATTTCGATAATATTTCTATATTTAAGAGCATATAATAATCTACGTATATATATATATATATATATATATATATAAAATATTTATACGTACATGTATTAATGCTAATCTTTATCCTTTATTAACGCTTTTCTACTTAGTTATTAATTTTGTTAATATTTATTTATTATTAATCAATCAAGTTCAATTACGACTTATTACGAGGAACGTGAGCTCTCGATTTAATTTAGTCGTATCTCAAAAAAAAAAAAAAAATAACTTTTATTTTCATTAGAACGTTTGGATATATTTAGTAGACATTACTCGATTGTTTTTAATTAAGTTCAATATCGTATCGTATAAGATGAATAGGGAATATGTATTTAAGAAAATAATTCTTTTCTCACCTCGATCGATTTCGATCGTTTCGATGAAAAAGTTCTTCGCTGGCACACGATTGCGTTGGTAAAACGGAGATATCTCTGGAGCTATAAGCGATCGTATGATGATGACGTAGATCATCGGATTTATTTCCACAACGATTATCATTTTCAAAAGACAATCGATGACAATCCGAAGACGAGGAATATCTGCTAGCTGGCTCGATGTAAATCTCATCGGAAGCTGTAAAGATGGTACCATCGAAAAGTCCTTCCGAAGTGACGATACCATGGACCAACGAATTTTCGTCATCTGTAAAAAAAAAAAAAAAAAGAAAATAAAGAAAAAGACACATACACATACAAACGTACATACGTGTTAAAACAAAAAGAATAATTTAAAAAAAATATATATATATATATCGTGTTTATATTTAATGTAAATATATCTAATAATCATATATCTTGAATATTTTTGACTCGAGTCTAATTTATACGTAGATAAACGTTCGAAACGATTTCTTCGATTTTACGTGCTGTTTCTCTTTTCTGTTTCGTAACTTTCATCCTCTATTGTAGCTTTTCCTACGAAAGCGTTTGGCATATCATATCCCGCGATTTGCAGAATGTGCGAATATCGAAGAGAGAGAGAGAGAGAGAGAGAGAGAGAGAGAGAGAGAGAGAGAGATTCACGGTTATATTCCCTTCGAGCCGTATTGCTAGTGAAATCGCTTACTTGTTTTATATGCCAACGTACGTGTTGAAAGAATCGAAAGGTGAGAAGGAATAACGTTCTTCTCGATTGTACGATCAAAACGATCGGAAAGAGAGAAAAGTAAGATTATGTATCTAATGTTTTTTATAGCCGTTAGAACGATCTTTAACTTTTGAAATTGAACTTTCGAACGATCGATTAGTTTTTCTTCAGCCTGGTAAAATAATTCTTTTTCTTTTCTTTTTTTCTCTCTTTCTATTCTTTTTTTCTTCAATTTTATTGACTTTCGAAATCGTCAATGGCGGACATTTTTTTTTTTTTAGCGAGTAACAATGTTTATAGAATTGTTATACGAAATAATAAAATAATTTCTTTATCGTTTTACTTTCGAAGTCGTTGATAGACGAAATAATTTTCGTAAAATTAAAATCGATCTTTCGAATATTCGTGGTGGAATTGTTTCCTTTTCTTTTTCTTTTTCTTTTTTTTTTTTTTTGTTTCGACAAGATCAAATAATTACTTTATTATTTGATTTCGAAACAACACGAATTTCGAAGTCGTCGATAGATGAAAATTTGTTTGTTTGTTTTTTTTTTTTTTTTTTAACGGATTGTGACATCTACGATGGAATTGTTTTTCGACGGGACGATATAATTTCTTTATCACATTACAAGTCATTTCTTTCAACGATACCTACGATTTTATCTACGAAATTATTTTCTAACAGGATGAAATAATTCCTTTCTTTTTTTTTTTTTATTTTTTTTTTTTTGTTCGATTTAAGAACATCAATTAATAAATAAATCGATAGTCAAGATAATTCTTTTTCAATCTCTTCGGAAATCGCTCGTACATTATCATGCATCCTTTAAAAAAAAAAAGAAAAAAAAGAAAGAAGTAAAAGAAGAAAAAAAAATAATATAGGGAAAGAAGAAAAATCTTATTTCACCGTGTGTGCTCTATGAAAAGAGGATTCGCTAGTCGTCGAGTAAAATCGCGTTACCCGTCGACGCGGAAAATAATATCGTGAATAATGCTGAGATAGATAGAGAAAGTAAAAAAAAAAAAGAGAGAGAGAGAGAGAGAAATAGAGGGAAAAGAAGATTGGAAGGGCAAAAAAAAAGAATTTTAAGGTATTGACAAACAAGAGAGTTAAGAAAAGGGAGAAAAGGTCGACTACTAGCCTTTTTCTTTACTGTTTTCGTTTCTCTACTCGTCTATGGGTTTTTTTTTTCCCCCATGAACACATACTACTTACTTACTGACTGACTTACTGACTTACTTACTTAGTTACTTAGTTACTTAGTTACTTACTTACTGACTTACTTACTTGCTTACTTCTCGCATGCTGGACAAAGGGAATACGAAAGTAAGTTCGTGCCAAAGCGGCGAACTGCTTGCTAATTCACCGCTGATAACGTCGCACGTGGACCCCCTTGTACGCGATAACGCGTCCCCAAGTAGGAAACAAACACGTTTAGATCGTTGAAAAACGACGTAAGGAACGACCGAACCCTCTTTTACACGCTCTTATATAGCTTTTATATAAGTATGAAGTTTAACTCGAAAACTGAGCCGTAAATTTTAAGATTGAGAGCATTTATGAAATTGTTTAATCGTATATTTTCTTTAAAATGTATACGTACGTGTATGTATGTATATATTTATAACGAATTTCTTCAAAGATAATTTCTGTTGCTTTCGTCATAATTCTTTGGAAGATAAAAAAAAAGGGAAAGTAATCACCGTTGACTTTTCTTTCCTTTTATTTCTTTTTTTCTTTTTATATAACTTCACAGACGTGTCTCGTGCGTCTTTTCTAATATACTCGTATAACTTTGAAAATGATAATTGAATCGAACCTTCTTCCTCTTGATTCCGTTTAATTAACACTAAATGAAGTGTCACGTCGTTGAGTTAAATCAAAATCATATAACATCCGAAGCAAACATATCGTTGCGATATCATCGATAAAAAGAACAATTTATGATACAATGGTTTATAATTTTCAAATAGATTATACAAAATCTCTGAAAAGGATGTAAAACTTTAAGTATTAACGATTTAAATATGCCTATGAGACTTGCAATTATACAAGATTATGAGATACTTGTGTCAAAAAAGGAGGAAGGGTGAGGAGCAAGAGGAGGACACGAAAAATAAAAGAAGCAAAAAAAAAAAAATATTAAAGCAGCCATTAGATCTAGAAGGAGACAAAGAACAATATCTTTTTATACTTTTCGAAAGGGATTGCTCCGTAGAGACGTCACAGAAGTTCCTCGTTGTAAATCACTCGGTCGATCGACCCCACCAAGGTTTATCCATTTTCGAGGCCGCAGACGTAGAAAGGATAGGAGAGAGCCACTCCTGACATCGTTCCAATCCTGATCTTTCTCTTTCTCTTCTCATCCCCCTCTTATCCCTCCATCTCTTACGCGGTCCTACGTCGAAGGCTTCATCCCTTGCGAAATTTATGTGCGGAACGACGTAGAAATTTCGAGAAAATTCCCAAGGCGTAAGTCCTACACCCTCGGGACACGTACCCTTTTTCCATCCCTTGGATCCCTTCTGGTATCGTCATTCACCCTCGCGAACCCCTTTAGTTACCTTCACTGTCGACCTTTACGATTGATATACAAGCGAATTCGAACGGAATGCCGAACGAGAATATCCGAACGAGTGTTCTTTTTCTACCATAAAATTACGACCACCCACCCCTCTAAATTATTATCATGATTGTCAATTCTGTATTAAAGATAGTTTTATATTTTCTTTTCGTTGTTAAAGTTCGAATAAATATTTATTCGATCGATTGCGTTAATATAA
>NC_057686.1:7211287-7216529 GCF_014466175.1 Vespula pensylvanica
TATATATATATATCGTGTATATTGCTGGCGAGTACGGGCCATTCTTTTCAATCATTACCGTGGTTTCGACACGCAGCCGATTGGCACGATACAAACATTTAGTGGCGTATCGCTTTGAAAAATTGCCGACGACACCGTTGGGATTAAGCGACGAATACAAAAAAGGGCTTTCCATTTTGTCGTTCCACACCCTCCCGTTCAAAGTGAGATGACTCTCTCTCTCTCTCTCTCTCTCTCTCTCTCTCTCTCTCTCTCTCTCTCTCTCTCTCTCTCTCTCTCTCTCTCTCTCTCTCTCTCTCTGTTTCTCTCTTACCACCCGTTTTACGATTTAATCTTGATGGGAGTACAGTGCTGCTCTCGTAATCGACGTTCCCGTTCAACTTCAATTGCGAGTTTGCGAGAACACGATCGGTCATTTGACTGTGACGAATTTGTAATTTTATTTTCTTTCTTTCTTTCTTTCTTTCTTTCCCCTTTTTTTTCTCTTCTTTTTTTCTTTTTTTTCTCTCTCTCTCTCTCTCTCTGTTTTTCTTTCCTCTCTTCTCTTCCCGTCGTTTTTGTCGTTTTTCTTTTTTATAATATATTCAAGCGGGAAAAAACGAGAGTTTCCAGTGGGAACGACCGAGGTGGATACTATTATTCGAGCCTAATCAAATTAAACGATCGAAAATCAGAATCGAAGAGATATTGTGATTCATTGTTACAAAACGTATATATCGATTTTTACGTCCCGTTAATATTTTTATATAGGGGGGGACTCGTTATTTTCAGTTTGTTCCGTCTCTTTCCTTTTCTTCTTTTTGTTTTGCGTGTGTGTATTTTTTTTTTTTTACTTTTTATTTTGTTTTGTTTTGTTTTATTTCATCATTTTTTTTTTCCATTTTATTGGAAATTTCGTAGATTGCTGGTTCGTTCGGCCGAACGATTCGAACTCGGTTTTCAATCAGAATGCTACTCGAAAGTGGCAAACACATCGGTTTAATAATAAAAATGTACAAGAAAAAGTAAAGAGAAAAGAAAGAAAAAGTAACACGTTACCTAGTAATTACTATGTTCGTAGTATAATTGTAATAGGATCGATCATTATTGGAAATATCCGATATACTCGACTATCTATCTCTCTCTCTCTCTCTCTCTCTCTCTCTCTCTCTCTCTCTCTCCTCCCCACTCTCTCTCTGTATTTCTCTCTTTCTCTTTAACGAGCTTCTCACGATTACAAGAAACAATAGGACTGAGAGAATCGCGAATGAGTGTGGAATTTCGCGGGCATGTAATTGGCCGATCCTCTCTCCCTCTCTCTCTCTCTTTCTCTCTCTATCTATCTCTATCTCTCTCTCTCTCTCTCTCTGTCTCTCTCATTGGATTCTATCAAGCCAATCGCTAATTGGAGCAGATATAGGCTCGTTACGTCGTGAATTAGCGGTCGGTGGTGCATCGTACTGCATTGTGGCTCGAAGATATCTGGCATACAATGGCACTCCCTTCAATTCCATTCCCTCAACCAACCTCCTCTCCCATACCCCTATCTCATTCCCTTCGCGCGGTCCTCTTCATTGGTGCGATGTATTTCAAGGAGCTCATTATGGAAATCATTAGTATCTTCTCTTACAGCATGAACGTTGAAAAAGCCGTTTTCTAAGCCCTTTTAGACTCCTCTTTTCTTTTTTCTCTTTTCTGATCGATGAGAGCTCATTATTCTTGAAAGTTGACAATGGTCTTAAACTTCTTAAAATTTTTATCGACCACCGACAACCATAAAGCGGCCCATTTTATCTCTCGTACCATGCGTTTTTCACGAAAGATAATTACGTTCCTATCGTTGTATCGACGTTCGAATCTTCCGATAGAAAATTTACAAGAACCGTTCGAATAATTTCTCTTAGATTATCTATCTTCTTTTTATTCGATCATTTTTATTTCACACTTTATTATTTCATTATTTCAACTTTCTCCCTATCGTTTTAAATCCAAATTCTCTTATCCTTTTCGAGTTCATTCGTTCCCGAAATTAGCCATCGAGGTGTTAACGCAGATTAGATTTTCGTTTAAAGAACTCTTTTTTTTTTCAAAAAAAAAAAAAAAAAAAAAAAAAAAAAAAAAAAAAAAAGAAAAAAAAAGAAAAAGAAAAAGAAAAAAAACCTGCACATATATCGATCGATGTTTGTAACCATATTTTGTAATCGTATTTTGATTACGACGTGTGTAAATCGATTTTAATTCGACGAATGTCGCCGACGGTAACAAATTGACAACTAGTCGAATAAATATTGGATTTTGTTTTCCCTGTTAGGGACGGGCATATGAAATTGAAAGAGATGAGAAGAGAAAAGAAGAGGGTGAGAAGAGGGTGGGAGTGGGGTGACGGAAGAGGAAGGTGTTGGTGGTGGGAAAAATGGTAGGCGATAGGAAAGAAGCGGGATGTGGATTCGATGCAGTTGCGAAAAACACTTGGAGAGAAGCGATCGAACGGGCGTGGAAAATGGATCCTAACGAGATCCCGGAGGAAATCTCGGGAGCGAAATAACGACACTGTCATCGGCTCGTGTTTTCAACGCCTATTCACCCATCCTCCCTCTTCTATTCCTTCTTCTTCGTAGTCTACACTTTTGAACGAATCGAAAGCTTTTTAAGAGAATCTCCAGAGAGAAATGCGAATCTCTCTCTCTCTCTCTCTCTCTCTCTCTCTCTCTCTCGCGCGCGCGCGCGATGTTATCCAATTTTTTTTATCGCTTGAAAGTCAAGCTCTCGTTGAAAAGAAAATGAATAATAATTCTTGATACTTCATCGTAGCCGGCTGAAGAATGAAATTCCATTAGGAATTTTTCGCTCGATGGTATTGGTGTTTTACGTGCCGCATTAACGGATATCATTTTTTTTCGCTTCTTTTTTCCTTTCTTTTTCTTTTCTTCTTCTTCTTCTTCATTTTTTTTTTTTTTTTTTTTTTTATAATCTTTTTAATACGTCGTTACGCGGGAACAATAAGTTTTCTTCGCGCAATTTTCGTTATTCGATACGTTGAGCGTGTATGCGTTTGTGTGTGACACGCGAATCACATCTTTCTCAAGGGACGTCACTGATCTGACGTGTCAGTCTCCTCTCATCATTATACTTACGCACGAGAGAGTAACTGAGAGAAATAGAAAGAGAGAGAAAGAGAAAGAGAGAAAGAGAGATATATAGAAGAAGCTTGCACACGGTCGACGCGTCCCTTTTCACCGTGTAGAGGGAACATTTCACGAGGCACTTTGAAATCTCTCGAAGGGGAAGGCGATGTTTGCTCTTTCATGTTACACGTCAAACTTCTTATCGTTAGGAGCCTTGAATAACGTCTGACATTACGTCAGTGAAGTTACCTAGCCAAGAGAGTGAGAAAGAGGGAGTGAGAAAGGGAATAAGAGAGAGAGCGAGAGAGAGAGAGAGAGTCAAGTTATTGTTTTCCCCATCTTCGTTTTGTGGCCTGCTAAAGGAAACTTTGGAAAACTTAATTACCAGCGTGTTCCCCGCTGTGAAACTTTAATCAGGTCTTATATTACTAATGATAATTACAATACGGGGATACTGCGACCCTTTTTTTCTTTTCTCTCTCTCTCTCTCTTTCTCTTTCTCTTTTTCTCTTTGTGTGTGTATATGTGTGTGTTGTGTATGTATATATATATATATATATATATATACATCTTTTACATTTTCCCGTTCAATACGAAAAGTTCGTCGTATTTATACGAATTAAAGGATAAAACGAAATAAAAGAAGAAAATTTCGTCTTGAAATTGTTCGAGACCATCATCCCCTCAATTTCTCGCAAAATCGTTTAAAGCTCGTAGAACGGTAAACGAGGATTAAGAAAAAGGTGTCCTTTCCTTTCGATGCATTCTCCCAACGAAAGCAAAGTTTTCTCGATAACGGCAGCTGGAATCGATACAGAAGAAAATAGTTTGGACGATCTATCTATAAAGAAAGAGGAAAAGAGAGTTTAGACTCCTTCTTCTTCTTCTACTTCTTCTTCTTCTTCTTCTTCTTTTTCTTCTTTTTCCTTCCTTCTCTTCATCCTTCTCATCCTCCTCATCCTCTTTTTCCTTCTCTTCCTCCTAGGCTCGCAGATTCCCCGATGGAAGCACGGATTAAACTCGTTTTACATTGTGGGCGATGTAATACATACGAAACTCGATGGTCTCACGAAAGAAAGTTGGTGGGAGATCACGTAGCAGAGAGAGAGAGAAAGAGAGAGAGAGGAGGAGGAGAGAGAGAGAGAGAGAGAGAGAGAGAGAGAGAGAGACTCGAACCTTTTTCGCGGATCACGTTCGCGACTTACTGCTTTCTAGGGGGATCTTATCGAGCAAGACGAGGCTGAGTTAACAACCCCAAAGGAAAGGGACGTTCCTTTCATCTCTCTTTTCCTTCGGGTACCTTCATGTGTACCGAGCTATCATTAACTTTCAGTCTCCTGAACAGTCTTCTGAAGGGATATCTCTAGATAAAGTTTAGTTTTTTGCACCATGACTTTTCCTCAACGACATTTTCAAAAATTCGAAGATTTTTTTCTGGTTTTTCTTTTCTTTTTCTTTTCTTTTTTTCTTAAACGAATGATATGTATGTATATATATATATATATATATATATATATATATATATATATCATTTAGAGGATGATTATAAAAGCGTTCTATATCGTTTATCATTCATTTTGGAATATTTTGAAATTTGGATTCGAAGTATATATTTATGATTTATTATAAAAGTATTTATTTAAATTTATTTCTCGATAATGACGAATACAACAATTAGATATATTTATTCCCGAGAGAAAAATAATTTTTTTCACGGAATTTTAAATAGAAAATAATTTGAAAAGAGAAGAACGTCGTACACCAGGCACAATACACATGTGTATGAAGTTGTTGTTGTTGACAGAGCTCTTTTATAATCACCTTGCTTTCGTATATCGTACTTCATCAAATTTATAAATTAATACAAGTCATCCAATACCATTAATATCTTACCACAGAGACTTTCTACATTATACTTCAGGGACCATAATTATATTACCATTTTATTCATAACTTTATTTATTCTATTGGTAACAGAAACAAAATTGAATAACATCGTCGAAAATATTTAAACAGCCTCTATCACGGATGACTACCACGAAGATCGAAACAATATTAATATATAAAACTTATCATTATTTTTCGACTTGTAAACCATACACCGAATGTACACGCGTACGTTCTTCACAAAAAAAAAA
>NC_057686.1:7216539-7218809 GCF_014466175.1 Vespula pensylvanica
AAAAAAAAAAAAGAGACTAAAACCGATTTCGACGAGAGAAGAAAAAATTGAAAAGTATTGAAAGTTAAAATATTTCGAGTACAAACGAATACGCAACGACAGGAAAAATATTTTGGTAAAGCCGGTCAAGTTGTCGAGCCGTTATCATCCTCGTAACTGCCATCGATAAGCCCATCGTAGTTTTAAAATCCAAGCTCTACGATACGCGTACATGGCCACCACCATCACCACCACCACCATCGGTACTACCATCACCATCATCATCACCACTACTATCACTATCACTAACACTATCATCACACAATCACCAAAGCTTCCGTACTCGCAGTAGTCTTTACCTATGCAATGTGTACCATCCACTTCCTGTGCGCGAGGCTTATATACCGTAGTGGTATAGCACTATCTACAGCTATACCATACGTTTCTCCATTGAAACGGGAATGTTTACTTTTCAAATGGATTCCCCTGTATGCATTATACACGCAACAAAGTACCTTCCTGTATCGAAGGCACGTAGTAGGAGGAGAGTAAAATTTTCCTTTTCTTCCTCTTCCTTTTCGTTCTTATCCTTTTCCTTTTTAGAACTCAATGTCTGCTATTCGTATACCGATCTTTTCTTATATTCCCTTGTATCGAATTAAAAATAGAAGAGAGAGAGGAGAGGAGAGGAGAGGGGAGGGGAGGACAAAGAGAGATAGATAATGAAAAGAAAATTGATTTTTCTTTCCTCGATTCGATTGTATTATTCGTTCGTGGTTAGATGAGACTTTTAAGATTTCTTTTTATTTTTAAGATCTCTTTGGGTTAATACGTTTATTGATAATATGTAATATATGTATACGTTTTCGAATGATGTTCGTATATTGCGCATGTGATAACTAACAAGATAACATCTTTTTTTTTTCTTTTCTTTTTTTTTTTTTTTATTATTTTTTTTATCGATCGTGAAATAATTGTAAAGGGAAAGAGATAGAGAAAGAAAGAAGAAAACTCGGTTTGTATATCATTAGATGAGATTTTTGTCGATCTAATATTCTGCTGAGTTTGATAATACGTCTGTTGATAATATACGGGAAATTATTCATTAGGTAGATTATAGAGAATATCTTTTTGTTTGTTAACTGCTTATTAGAGTAAACACAGTGATTCGGTAGATTAGAAAATGAAAGATAGAGATCGACGAAAAGAGAGATAAACATTCGATAGCTTTTGCACGCTATGCTAGGCGAAAGATCAAACATTTCTTTTGTATGCAAAGTCGCAAAGTATTGTATTTCGTTGAGAATATGTAGATGTAAGAGGATATCGTTCTGAACAAGGTACCCTTTGCTTGAGAAAATGTAAACCATAAAGATCTTCGACGCTGATCACGCTATTTATTTTTCACTCTTTTCGTTAGGTAAAAGGACAAATATCGTTGTTACAAATAATATTTTCTATAGATAACAAATTTAGAAAAATAATGTTTCTAACGTAGTAAGAAGAGATGAAAAAATATATGTGTATATATATATCTTTTATGTATCTCAGATAAATATTTCAAAATATTATATAGGAACAAATCTCATCTAATGATATATGTAGGTATCGTTTGGTCGAATCGATTTTTCTTCTCTCTCTCTCTCTCTCTCTCTCTCTCTCTCTCTCTCTCTCTCTCTCTCCCTCATATCTTGGTTTAAAATGTTCAAAGGAATATTTTCTATATTACATGTGTGTATGTATATGTATACGTATACATATATTTAAATTTAATGATAGATGTAGTGTTATACCAAATCGAATTTTCTTTTCTGGCTTCCTAATATATATATATATATATATATATATATATATATATATATAAATTGGTTCTTTCTCAAATTTTCGGCGTAGAACAAGTTTTCATAATAAGAACATCTTCTCCGTTAATCCGACGATAATTAGAGCTTGGGAAAAAGCTTTTCTCATCCGACAACAGTCGTGTCTTTTCGGATCCTTAGGCACTTTTAATCACCATCAGTCTGATTCAAGAGATTTAATTAAACCGTTACCGATGCGTCGCTTCCTTCCATCCTCCACGAAGCTTTGCCTTCGAGAGATAATTCCATCCCTCACGGAAAGGAGAACTTTTTCGTCCGAGCGAGAGTATTATTATCCCCGAGAAGCGGCCGTAGGATTATCCGAAAGAATCCTTTCGTTCACGACCTTGACGTAGCTTGCAGGCAGCTTCTTTCTCGACTCTTTCTCTCTCTTTCTCTCTCTCTCTCTCTCTCTCTCTCTCTCTCTCTCTC
>NC_057686.1:7221376-7231376 GCF_014466175.1 Vespula pensylvanica
AAATAGAAAAAAATTGATATTCATAAACGAAATCTATGTTATTCGGAATATTAATCCATTCGGATTTAAATCAAATTTTTTCATTTTAGATTTTTTTTCTTTCCTTCTTTTTTTTTCGTATCGTCAAAATCGACGGGGATATTTTCAAATATTTTGAGTGCTACATGTGTGTGTGTGTGTGTGTGTGTGTGTGTGTCTATGCTCGTATGTGTGCGCATATATGTGTACGAGAAAATCAGAACAGACACAAACAACACGAAATTCGACTTATAAATATCCTTCCTCCTCCTTTACTTCGTTTTATCGTTTCCATAAAGAACGATACGAGATATCTTGATTCGTTTTTGAGTTCCTCTTCGTTTCTCCTCTATCCTTTCGAATACTATCCCTAAAATCTTTTTCTCAGTCTCAGTGGAATACTACCACGAATACCGAGGAATTTCGTGGAATTCAGGAACTACGAAACCGGCTTAAAAAATCCATAGCGGATTTGCCCGTTGGAACGTTAATCCGTAAATCTTTACGTCGTTCATTTTTCTCTTTTCCTTTTATTTTTTTGGTTACTTTTTAAAGTTTCCCTATCTTTTCTATCGACTGTAATCTGAATAGAAACCTTTTAGGATCTCACGAAGGGATATTGGAGGATCGATTCGAAATGTAATTAATTATTACGAAAGGATAGTCTTTCTAATCCGTATTATTGAACGTTCGATACATACTTAACTTCGGTCTCGTTAAATTCTCTCGTTCGAATTGATATATTTATATGTAGATTAAACGATTGATCGTATTACTTAAACAAAATCGAAATGGGAAGTAATGAATATCTTCTTTTTTTCTTTTTCATTTTTTATCTTTGAATTGATATACGTATAACTAGATTAAACGATTGATCGTATTAATTAAACAAAATCGAAGTGCGAAGTAGTATATCTTTTTTATATTCTTTATTATACCCTCCTTTTTTTATTTTTAGATATTCTCGGGAAGGATGAAGTGTTCTTCGACGTGTTCGTGAACGTTTGAAAAAGACTAGAAGAGATGATAGAGTAAAAGATGAGGTGGAGGAGAAGGACGTTTCGTGGTTCTAGTTGGCGGGTTTATTAATTAAGGTAAGTACACGACTTTCGACCCCGATATGGCTGCCTTGCTTCGGGCTGTGTGGTTGTCTTACCGTGAGAATCTTCAAAGAGAGAGAGAGAGAGAGAGAGAGAGAAAGAGAAAGAGAAAGAGAAAGAGAAAGAGAAAGAGAAAGTAGTACCCGTATTAAATGCACACCATATACGATATATTCCTAGTAGCGACGTTAGAAAATCGCAAGTAATTCTTCTTTCATAATTTTACGTAGAAAAAACATTTTCTTCTACCAACATAACGGATACACGTTACCCTAGTTACGCTATGCGGTTAAGAATGCTCTTTGTTAGCTCGCATTAGCGACTACCATAAAATCAGCTTTTCTTGGGATAAAGAGAAAAGTATATAGCGAGATATTTTGCATGGATAACGTCGTTGAGTTTCAAGGGATTTTCACGAGAATCTATTGTATATAGTTCGTTCTTGTGTGATACTTTTGCATATATAGAAAATGGATAAGTAGCTCGTGACTGAAATCAGATCTTCCTTCTCTATTTTCTATTCTATCTATTTTTTCTTCTTCTCTTTTCTTCTTCTTCTTCTTCTTCTTCTTCTTCTTCTTCTTCTTCTTCTTCTTTTCTAAACAAGTTTTCGTTCGATACAAGAAGTAATGTCGGAAACCAAATCTCTCTAGAGTCTCGAAGGCTAGCTTCGATAATCGATCACAGGAATAGTTTCGAGATATTGTAGTTAACCTTCAAAATTCGTCAATTTTTTTCTTTCCTTCTTTTTTCTTTTTTTTCCCTTGCTTTTTTATTTTTATTTTTATTCTTTCCATCATTCGTCGGGTTCGTTCGTTCATTTGCTCGTCTGTTCGTTCTTTCGTTCGTTCGTTCGTTCGTTCGTTCGTTCGTTCGTTCGTTCGTTCGTTCGTTCGTTCGTTCGTTCGTTCGTTCGTTCGTTCGTTCATCCGTCCGTTTGAAAAGTTAATTATACCTCAAAGCTTGGGAATCCACAGCCTCCTGTAACGATGTTAATTTGGCCGAGTAAAACGGAAAGTTTCGTTCTCTTTGTCGTACTCAGACGTACGGAAAACTAAACTCTTACTTCTCTCAAGTTAGTCTGACACTATGACTGTTACTACTACCAGCATTACGTACCACTATCGCTATCTTCATCGGCTGGCAGAGTTCAATTTTTGTTATGCCACCATATATATAAACATATTCATATCCACATAATATATATATATATATATATATATATATATATATAAACATACGTATACATGAGTATACATGTATATAAATAAATATATATACACACACACACATACATACATAGATATACATATACACATAATATATATAAACATACCTATATATATAATATATGTACACGTAATATATACATATATACGTATACACAAGTATACATGTATATATGTAAATATATATATATATACACACGCACATATACATATATATACATACATAAGTAGTTCCGATAGAACGGCGAGAAACCAACGACGCAACGTAGCAGCTCGTTCCCGTTTCGAGTGGCCTTTTTACACCTTGTTCTCTCACAGCGAAACGAGCGTTCGTGCCCTGGCTTTAATTATAAAGTATCCGGGGGGTTGTTGGCGCTCTAGTGTGTACGAGCCTTTGATCATTTTCTACCCTTACTTTTTCTCTCTCTTTTTCTCTCTCTCTCTCTCTTTTTTTGAGTCATACTATGACGACGACGACGACGACGACGACGACGACGACGACGACGACGACGACGACGACGTCGAAGACTTTCCCTTAATACTACTACCCTCTACTACTTCTACTTCTATTACTACTACTACTACTATTACTATTCTCTTCTGAATATTTTTCATTTCTTTTCAACATCAAACGAAAGCTTTTTTCGACTTTCACAAAATTCTACAAGCGTAATTAAGAGATTCGAATTAATTGTAAACGTATGTACGTATGGCTAACATATGTTACCACCCTCTATATCCACCCTTCGATCGATTAAAGCATTATCGGCTTCTCTCTCTCTCTCTCTCTCTCGTATTTCTGGATAATCGCCAGCTCGTTTCGTAATTTCACAATATTGAATCGTTTTATCGAATAGAAAGGACAACGGTAATTGTGTTGATCGTTCGACTGATCCATGGTAATATTACAACAGAATGCTCGAGAGAATCTCTATCCGATGTTCGGATTCTCTGTGCTCGACATTTTTCATTCAAGATACTTAACTCATTTCTTTCCTCTCCCTTTCGATAAACCGGAACAACGAAGAGCATATTTCCTTGCGATTGAAATCGTCTAATGATATAGAATTACTCCAATGATAATGTTACAAATTTTATTCGAGAAGATAATAAGAATTTAATATTCAAATATTATACATTAGACAGTAATTACAATTTGCTTGGTGTTTTGTGAAATAAAACAAAAGTTCGTCAAGTTTGAAGGACGAACGAAAGGATAAATGGGACAGTGAAGAGGACGGATATATCGCTGTTGAAATGTTGAAACTTGGAATTATTTTCTCTTTATCTCTCTCTCTCTCGTTCTCTCTCTCTCTCTCTCTCTCTCTCTCTCTCTTTTTCTCTCGGTTTCTATTTCTCTTTTTCTAGACTTTCGCAAGAGGCCTCGAATATGCTCCAGGCGAAGACGGAAGTACGTCTTACGCGTGCACGTTGGCCATGCACGCATGCATGCATATTCATAGGGACACAGAGGCAAAGGGCCATTACGAAAAGTCCTGCCACGGAAAATGCTTTAGAAGTCGCCTACGTACGTAGTTTTTTCTACTACTCATCTCCTTCTATTTTCTTTCTCTCTCTCTCTCTCTCTTTCTCTCTCTCTTTCTCTGTCTTTCTCTCTCTCTCCTTCTCTTTCACTTTTTCTCTTCGTCCAACATAGGTGTTCGCCTACCGTTGCGTTTTTTCTCGCAAGCGAAGCTCTCGCGAGAGAACCTTTTCAATTTTCGTTCCTCGTGCATATACTAACTATGTACGTGCATTTTAATGATGGAGATTGTTACCCACTACAATAGTGGCGACGTCGACGACGACGACGACGACGACGACGACGACGACGACGACGACGACGACGACGACGACGAGCTGGTACCGTCTTTTTCTGTTTTCTTTTTCTTTTTTTTTTTTTTGTGAGCGAACATTAACCCTTGACCCCTAGCACTTTAGCTAGTAAGAAGGAAGATAGCTCGATGGTAATTTTTTTGGTTTCTTTTCCGCTTTCAAAGTTCATGGAGAAAGATTCTATGTGAGAGTTGATGTGTGAGCGGAAGGTGGAAGGGGATGAGAATCGTAAGATATTCATATAAAATCGTGATGTTTAATTATTTCCATACGAATAGCTAAGAAATGTCTATAATCGTTACTTCGAGTGTTTTAACTTTCGTTATTTTCAAACTGGTCGTTGTAAATCTTTTTTTTTTTTTTAGAAACTCTATTAGGAGAGAAGAGAATTAGAAACTAGTAGGTTAGAAAATAGCAATAAATTCTCATTGTCACCTACGTATCTCGAAGCTCCGATCTCTCTCTTTCTCTCTCTCTCTGTTTCTTTCTCTCTTTTTCTTTCTTTACTAGAGAGGAAGCAGAAAGCAAACTAAACTAGAAAGCAAAAAAAAAAAGGGCAGCCTTTGCGTGTAGTGTGAGTAGTAAAGAGAAGAGATCGAGAAGAGTATGTTTGCATGTCTCTAGTGTGCTGGTTTCTCGTCGTTTCGAGAGACCACTCGTTGTCCGTGTCTAATCATCGAACTCGCTTCTCGTTACAAAGAGTAACCTCTTTTTCTTTTTCTTTCTGTCTTCTTCTTTTTCTCTCTCTCTCTCTCTCTTTTTTCTTTTTCTTCTTCTAATAGAACCCTTAGCAAGCGGCATATAAAAGGAACGAACGTTGGCCATCGTCGGTCGACGACCGAGAAACTTAAAGAGGGACTACGTCGAACGAAAACGAAGAAGAGAGAGAAAACAGAGAGTAAGAGAGAGGAGAGAGACATAGAGAGAGATAGAGAGAGAAAGCAAGAAAGGAGGGTCGAAAGCGGGTAAATCCCTCTTTAGTTAAAATGCGTGGTACGGAGCAACCCTCTCGAACGCTTAACGTGCATGCTCGGCTGACCACACTCGACGGCGATAGTAATCCGTAGGATCGGCTTGCAGTCGCGTGCCGGAAATTACAATTCGCGCTGGATTCCGGTCTCGGAAAGGTCTCTCAGGATCTACGCGTTGTAGATACGTGTACTATTCGATAGCCAGGCCAACTCTGCGAGCCTTTCCTTTTGCGATGGATAAAGTACACACGTATATATGTGTATATATATATATATATATATATATATATATATATATATATATATATATTACAGATACGAGAAAGAGAAGTGTTTCTACACTCGTATACGTATTGAATGGTTTGTGTTAGAACGTAACTCTCGATCAAATTACATTTTAAACGAATCGATTGAAAAGAACGGCCGAGTGATTCTCACTCGATTTATTATTCATAGATTTAATCGCGCCTGAGAGTGGGCATCCCTTCGTACATTGTTGATAATGTATGATTGCTAGGTAATTCTGTATGTCGGTAAAGAAGAATTTTTTAAACTCGTTCCTCCCCTATTAGTGGATTACACTTTTCTGCAATTAAATTTGCCTATGGCAAGGGGCTTAAAAAACTTTTTTCCTCTCTTTCTTTCTTTTATACATATATATATATATTTTTTTTTTATTTATTTATTTACTTCTTTTTATATTTATAATTGGCTTCACAAGTAATATTGTTAACAAATTAATATAAACTAATGGTTTTCCTCGGGCATGAAATTGCACGGTCCCGGATTGATTTTTAATCTCGCTAACAAGGCCAAATCCTGAAATTAGTTGAACGGTACGAACGTAAATGCGAAATTAACAAGGTAATAAAAAAAAATAAGCCGATTAATGATTGATAAGTGATCGTTTCATTTGAAGTACATCGTTTGTTGGAGAGATCGATATTTACGGTGATAAGCCCCAATCGATGTAACAGCAAGAGAGAGAGAGAGAGAAAGAGAAAGAGAGAGCGACGACGAGTGTGTAATATTACATCGGGAAGTTTCGAATCGTTTATAAACGTCGCCCGAGCTTAGCATACTCCGCGCGTTGCCAGTAATCCGTCGGATTGGGTTACAGTCGCGTGCTCGGAAACCGTAATGTGCTTGCCTCTATGATACAGCAGCCATGTCAAGCACGGATTTCGTAAGGATCAAGGATTACTGCGATGACACGTACCGTTAAAAACTCTCTCTTTCTCTTTCTCTTTCTTTTTTTTCATCGTATAACTACGGAACAAAACGAGGATAAGTTAGGTCCCATGGTCCTTATGTCGATCCCTGCCAGATTTCCTTTACGAGCTTGAATTTTTCGTTGGAACGAAAATATTCGAAAGAATGAATCGAAAGAATGAATCGAAAGAATGCATTTGAATAGCATGATTTCCTCTTCTTTCTCTTCTTCTCTTGTAATTTTATTTTATTCGTTTTTTTTTTTTTTTTTTTTTTTTTTTTTTTTTTTTATTATGATCGAACGAGATCGATTTTTATTTACCCGTGATAACACTCGCTCGTTGTAAGAATTCTAATTTAAAAAAAAAAAGTAAGCAAATTTATAGAGTCTGATATCGTGTATCTAGTTTGTACTAAGACACGTTATATTGACGTGTATTATATTAAATCGCGTTTATTGTCTCATCGTAACATTAGTCTCGTACGATTACTTTAATCAAAGTTAAACATATTTTGTTAAAAGAATAATAAGATTCATGATTTCTTATTAATGTTCAAGCGTGTATACCAGAGTCTAGTGTTAGCAGAATAGTATTTATCAGATATATAAATTATTTAGAACGATAAAAAACAAGAAAGAAGAAAGAAGAGGATTCGAATCTCGTTCCATTAAGCAGCGAAAATAACGAAAGCAATCGTTTTAAGTGATTCCAACCAGTCTAGCGAGAGACAACTCCGTCGGTACGACCATTTCGTGACTTTTCTACTGAGAAAATGATCGCTCTTGCGAAACACTATTCGGATGCAAATTTCGGCCATTTTACGAAGAAAATCGAGAAGAGACCGAAAGACGGTTTGCCGATGATGATTCCTCGGCACGAAAACTTTCTCGTCGTCGCCATTGTCGTCGTCTAAGTCGTCTAAATTGTCGCGTGACAAGCCACAATTCTTAAGTTTCCCTTCGATACGAGAAAAAAGAAGTGCGTTTCCCTGTTTCTGCGAATATATTGAATGCCGTGTTGCTTGTAGAAGCAAAGAGAAAAAAAAAAGAAGAAGAAAACGGAAGAAAAAAGAACAAAGGAAAATAAGAAAAAGAAAGAGAAGAGAAAAGATTTAGGCGCTTTTCTCACTTGATCGCAATCTCCTCGGATTCGAGTTTCCACTTACTTTACGAATGAACGAACGAACGAACGAACCAATGAACGAACGAAGAAACGATTTCTCTTCACGAAACGATTAATTTTCGATGCAACGTTATAGGGGAAGCCAATGCTTATTCACAGAGTCACGTCACGAGCGACATTCATTCTTCTTTAATGAAAAAAGGAACTCTCGTACCCTTTTGTAGAGTGGACAACGTTGACTCCTCTTGTCTCATCTGTCTCCCTTTTTCTTTCTTTCTTTCTTTCTTTCTCTCTCTCTCTCTCTCTCTCTCTTCTTTTTCTCTTTTTTATTTTCTTCTTTTTTTTTTCTTTTTTTTTTCTTTTTTTTTTTTTTCTAGAAAACTAAACGGAAACGCGAAACGAGTATTTCCTCAAAAGAGCGAGTTTTAATTACTCGTTGTTTGGCTGCGAAAAAGAGAGAGAGAGAGAGAGAAAGAGAAAGAGAAAGAAAGAGAGAAAGAAAGAGACGTAGTTATAAAAACAGTAGCAACAGCAGCTGCTAACCTACAGTCTTTTTTCTTTTATCCTTTTCTCGCTCGGAGGGACAAATCGTTGAATAAGATTTTTCCTCAACGGATCGTCTTTCAAAAAGAGGTGAGCGTATGTCTCTCGTGAGAGAAAGGAGTAAAAAAAAAAAATAGAAAAAAAATAAATAAAAAAAATAAAAAGAAAAGATAGATAGAGAGAGAGAGAGAGAGAGAGAGACTGACAGACAGGTAGACAGACAAACAGACAGACAGAAAGACAGAAAGAAAGACAGACAGATATAAAAAGAAAAAGAAAGAAAAGAAATTCGCGAAAGTGGTAGAAGGAAAAGGACGAAAGTGATGGTACAAGGAAATGAAAAAACGCGATGTAAAAGATGAGAAGTCGTTTGAAAGTCGTCTAAAAATATTTGCACTTTTTATTTTCTTCCAAGCTCAGACATTGGACTTGTCTCGGAAAGGCGTTATTATTTCTCTTCGTTGTCGTCGAAATTCCTTGAAGGAAGGACGAAACGCGGTCATTTAATTCCCAATTTTTTTTTTCTTCCTAAACGAGAAAGAAAGAGAGAGAGAGAGAGAGAGAGAGAGACGCACGTATGAAAAGGTTAAACCAATTTGATCTTCTATCGGTCGATCACGAGTCGCAAATTTTATTTATTTTCTTTTTTTTTTTTTTCTTTTTTTTTCCTTAATATCATTGATCGGAAAAGATATATTTACATCACGATCGATACTGTGAAATAGAAGATATAGATTGATTTTTTTTCAGTGGCTTCGATGAAAACGTAATTTTCGAATCCAATTTTCTTCTATTCGTTTGAAAAGGAAATACGAAGAGGACAGTGTGATATCCTCGTTCCTTATATATCGCATTGATAATTCGATTTGAATTCTTACTCGGTAGGAAACTCATTATAACGAGACGACATCTCGAAATACTCCTTGTCTATATGGAAGTACCATCAAGGGAAGGATGAAAATAGACGAATGAAGGAACCTATAATTGGAATACATTCGTAATCTGCACACAGCCCGCCACACACCAGACCGTTCTAGAAAGTTGTCACCGTTTTCAAAGTTCAAGTTTCCTCGAGGAGTTTTGGTGTTGGACTACGAGAATAATAGGATAAAAGCAGATGTTACTACTCCTTATATTTTCTTTTTTCCTTTTCCTTTTCCTTAGCTTTCCTTTCGTTCCGTTTCGTTTCGTTTCTTTTCTTTTCTTTTCGATTCACGTTTCCTCTTTTCCTTCTTCTTTCCTATCTCCTTTTCTCTCTTTCCTTTCCTTTTTTTTTCCTATTTTTTCTCTTTTTAACGAATTCTTTTTTTTTCTTTTTTTTTTTTTTTTACATGCCACTTATCAACGAGAACACGTGAAGCGTGATTCGACGCAATGGAATTAAAATTCTTTTTTCCTTTTCTCTTCCCTTTTCGTTCTTCTTCGAAAATCGTTTTTCGAATTTTTGCGAAGCTTAAGCTCTTTTTTCTTACTTTCTATCTTTCCTTTTCGTTTTCTTTTACGACGTGAAAGGCACGCGAACCGTTTCGTTTGGAATTTTTAAGATAACGATTGTAGAGCTTACATCAATTTCGTTCATCCCGGCGTTATCTCACGGAGAGATCTCAAACTAATGGAGGTACTTCTCGTCTCGTTAAGACGGAAGGCGAAAGAATTTTTGTTTCGTACGCGTAAGATCCCTCAGGCGAGTGTGTGTGTGTGTGTGTGTCTGTAAAAGAGAGAGAGAGAGAGAGAGAGAGAGACAAAGAGAAAAAAAAAAGGAGACACAAAGACAAGCTATTTCAGTATTCTCTTCACTTTGTTATCTCCACGTCTATTCCTTTTTCCTTGGTTCGTTGACTCGCGAATATTTATTTCCTCTCTTCGCCATCTTATCCGTCAACTGGCAACTATTTCTGAACTCTGTTCGAAACTCTCCCTTCGTTTCTACCCTTCGTTCCCTCTTTTTAAATCTCGTCGATAGATCG
>NC_057686.1:7236376-7240078 GCF_014466175.1 Vespula pensylvanica
AAGGAATAAAAAATTGATATTTAGGATGTAGTATTTTTAATTGCTTCTGTGTTCCAATAATTATACAGGTATATATATATATATATATATATATATATATATATATACGCGTGTGTGTGTATATGTGTATTTGCATATAACGTTTGCTTTGAAGGTAATGAAAAATAGTGATGAATAAACATTAAGTTGAATATTCGAAGAACATTTCTTCTCCTTCGGCGTTCAATTTTAATAATTCCTTTTTAATTCTAAAACGAAAGAGTCGAGAATCATTTATACGTTATTTTCTCTACGAAATTGATTTTAAAAAGGTTAACAAAGGAAGAGAAAAGAAAAGAAAAAAAAAAAGAAAAGAAGACAAAGAGAAGACGAAGACGAAGACGAAGACGAAGAAAAAAAAGACGAAGAAGAAGAAGAAGAAAAGGAAGATATGCTCGTCGAGGTATTTCACGTAGAGTATCGTAAAAGAGGATCGAATAGAAAAGAGTGAGATTCGATAGGTAAAAATCGAGATTTAGTTGGCGTGGAAATCGACGATATCCTTCCGCGAAGTCCCATTATTCTCGAGTTGTCTTCGCATGTAGGTGACGCTTTGGGGGTGGTTGCTTGGTAAGGAAGAGGGGTTCGTTGACTTTGCTGATAGCGGTTGAGTAAAGGAAAGAGAAAGATATATATATATATATATATACACATATATAGAAAGAGAGAGATAGACGAGATAGAATGAAGGAAGGAAGGAAGGAAGAGGAAGAGTTTGGAGCTCAGAGTAGAACTCCAAATTGCAGATTGGAAATTCTCGCGTTCTCTGTCTCTGTCTCTCTCTCTCTCTCTCTCTCTCTCTCTCTCTCTCTCTCTCTCTCTTTCTTTTGCGAGTCGAAACGTTAACTTCTTCGAAGAAAAGAGACACACGCTTCTCGCTCTCCGATGGGATTCTTCTCACCCTCCTTAGGGTGTGATAGCAGTCTAGCGACAGTTACCGTTGGAGGAGTACCAAAAGAGGGCTGAGCTGTCCTCCTCTTGTGCTCGCGCGCAAGACGTGCGCATTTTCCCTCTTATACATACAATCGCAACTTTACCAATAAATCCACGTCAATTCGAGTAACTTTTGTAATCGGTATCGAAACCTTCGCGGCCTTCTCAAAGTTATTTATCCACGTATTACTCACTTCTTTTTTATTCTTATACTCTCTTTATATTCTTATTTATTCATTCATTCGTTCGTTCATTCATTCATTCATTCATTCATTCATTCATTCACTCATTCATTTTGTTATTCTTGTTGTTATTGTTTTCTTTCGTGTTTTTTTTTGAATTTTTTCTTTCTTTCTTTCTTTCTTTCTTCCTTTTCTTTTCTTTCTCTCTCTCTCTCTCTCTCTTCTTTCTTTTTTTTCTTTTTGCTTTTGCGTTCAGGAAAAATTTATGAGATTTTATTTCTCGTCAAATACAAACGTGACAATCTTATATTTAATTCGATTTCTCTTAATTGATTTTAACGTTATCAATGTTATCATTTGTTTATTAAATATATCTTGATAAGCCCGCTAATGGGATATAAATTTAATTAAATAATAAACGAGCTTTGTTCCGTACGAATAATATTAGTATAATAGCTTTAAATGATATAATTGTTTATTATTATTATTCCGCTTTTATCGCAATTCATAGACTTATCTATATTAATAATTATCTATATTTATGATTCACTCGTAGATTTATATTTTTATTGTCGTTTACATTTTCTTTCTCTTTAACGGGTTGAAAACGATTTATGACGTTTACAATGGATAGTATTGCAAAGATATAAAATAATTGAGAAAGCTGTTGTCGGGATAGAATAGGATTGTTATTCTGGCGATGTACGAATATTACAGATTTTATGGTAAGAGTTCAGAGGTTTGTCGGGTGTTGCTGTTGCATCGTCATGAATTCGTTTAATTGGCCTGTTCGCATAGATAAACGCGGTTTTGCTCTCGTGGCTACAATTTCAGTTTGTGTTTCATCAGGTTGAATAGGGTCTCGATAAATAAAACGAACCTTAACGAATCTACCGTTCTTTGAGAAAAAGAGAGAGAGAGAGAGAGAGAGAAAGAGAGAAAGAGAGAGCTAGAGATAGATAGAAACTAATATTCTTATGTCGAGCTGAAATATTGAAATAACATACCATTCCGTAAAAGTATATCATTCGTTAATCCTCTATAATCTTTTTTGTATTTTTAATCTTAATAATTATTCGATTTTTATCTAATCCAATTTAGATTAATTCTATTATTGATTCAATTCGTACAAAAATTATAGTATAATTTATTTATTCTTCTTTTCAATGTAGTATTATATTAGTTACAAGCATAGTGTACACCATAATTATACTTTACTTAAAATTAATATTTCTGAGATAACGAAATTACTTAAATATGATCGTATGTGTGTATATATAAATTATACAATATTATAGAGGATTAACAAGAACGTGTCGATTAAGGTCCTGCAACAAATAATAGGATTCTTCAGATCGAACTATAACACTTGCATTCTAATTCGCTAACTTGGTTTCCCTCATCTCCTTCACAAGAATCTCCTTACGCAGGACCATGAAAGCATAACATACCAAGCACGTACATAACATACCTTCGAGACCTCCGGGCGTTAGTTCGATTATCTCATTAATTGACGAGCGATTACGTGGATCGGTTCCGGAGTTGTTACGCGAGTTTACGAAACGGTCCACGTTGAAAACCATTAAATCGATTGTAATAGAATACTAATTATATCATTAGTATTGTGTCCCTCTGTTAAATAGATATTATCGAACGTCTTGTTTCATTTCGGGAGAAGAAAAAAAGAAAAAAAGATAAAAAGAATAATAAAAAAAGAAGTAAAAGGTCGACGAAATATTTATTTATTTATTTATTTATTTATTTATTTATTTATTTACTTAATTTTCTTTTCTTTTTGTTTTTCAATTAAACGATTTAGAAAAATATTTCTGAGATTTTCATTACGTTCTATCATAATAGATCGATAAATTCAAAAAGCGGTAATTATATAGAAATCCGAGAATGAGAAAGTTCGGAAGGGAATAAATTGACTTCTCTCTAGTTCTCTCTTTTTCTACTTTACTCTCTTTTTCTCCTTCCCTTTTCCTTCTGGAAACCGGCTATACAAACACGAGGACTCGTTATTCAAGACGGACTTTTCAAAGCCTTTCCATCTTAAGACTGCTCAGGATAAATATTATACAAACGTTAGTAGCAGGTAACTACCGACTGCGTACATTTAAATCGACTCCTCGACAACGTTTCTTTTACTCTTACTGAACTTTTTTACTTACTTTCCTTTCTTTATTTTATTTCATTTCATTTCATTTTATTTTATTTTATTTTATTTTATTTTATTTTATTTTATTTCTTTTATTTCTCCATCTCTCTTCTCTCTCTCTCTCTTTCTCTCTCTCTCTCTCTCTGATTTTCTTTCTTTCTTTCTTTTTTTCTGGTTATTCTACTAACGGAAGGATAAATATTGACAACTGGAAAAGGGAAAAGAAGGTCGTTGGTCTGATAAAAACGAACGAACGCTTGATTGCTCGAGTTATATTCGAAGTTCGAAGGGAATCCGTCGATCAAGGCTACAAAGCTGCTGCTGCTGCTGCTGCTATTGCTCTTACTGAGATTCATCTTTAAGGAGCGACAGGAGGACGACAAGCGT
>NC_057686.1:7240178-7253669 GCF_014466175.1 Vespula pensylvanica
GAGAGAGAGAGAAAGTGCTCTTTTTCCAACGAAGTGAAATCGATTTTCATACTAAAGAGAATAAGAAAGAGGAAGAGAGAAAAAAAGGGAGAGAGAAGAATTGATCGTAAGAAAGAAAGAATAACTCGCCGCGTGATTGGAGAAAATTAAATATATCATTTTCCGGTAAATCAAAGCAGAAGAAGATTTAAAATAGAAAGACAAAGTAGGAATAGAATAGTCAATAAATTCTTCTTTCCATGTTTTCTCAATATTTCTTCGTTCAGTTTGATAAAATAATACGTAGTGCATATTATCTGACAGTTGAGTCATTCTCCTTTATATACATACATACATACATATGTATATATGTATTTATGTATGTATATATATATATGTATATGATTGAATGTATGTATATATATATATATATATACATATATATATGTATGTACATACATCTTCTTCATATTAAACGAATATAATGGAAAATTCTTTGGAGAAATGATAGAAGTTTTAATAGATTGTCATGTATTTTGTTGAGCCATCACGACAAATTTCTCTCTTTCTCTCTCTTTCTCTCTCTCTCTCTCTCTCTCTCTCTTTCTCCCTCTCGACGTAAAAATCCATCGTAAAAATGTTTTCTAGAATTTTAATAGACCGACATGGTGTTACAGAAAACTCGGGACGATTTTCTGTTCTCGTTATAGGGACACAAGAAGGAGCGAATAAAAAAAAAGAGTGCGAGGATGGGTGTGGACGAAAACAAAAAGGAAAGAGAAAAAAAGAATGAAAGAAAAGAAAAGAAAAGAAAAGAAAAGAAAAGGGGGGAGAAAAAAAAAAAGGAGAAACGCGGACATTAGCGCCGAGAGTCGAAACGATCCTCTCTCGTGCTGTCTTTCTTTCTCGTATATATACATACACATCGCTTAAGTGGATTTTCATGTAAAATATTTCACGAGAGCGCGTCAGTCTATCCGAGAAAGAGGGGGTTGGTAGGTTTTTCGAGGCACCCTGTGATACATACATATATATATATATATCACATACATATACATGTGCATATATATATATATATATATATATATATCACACATGTTATTTCTTTTTCTCTTTACGTTCGAGAAGATAGTCACCCCACCTGACCATTTTAATTTACACTGTACCGGCGTATACTTTCTCTTTCTGTCCTTTTCTATCTATCTCCAACTCTATCTTTCTTTCTCTCTCTCTCTCTCTCTCTCTCTCTCTCTCTCTCTTTTTCTCCCAACTCTCTCTTTTTCTCTTCCTATCGCGTCCGTTGTTCTCCGGGGGGATGTTATTCGCGGGTATACACGATAGTATCCACGTACGTGCACGTCTGGTCGACCGGAAAGCTCGAAATAAGTGAATTTCTACCAACCTTCCCTCCTCTCCCTTCCACCTACCACCCTCTTTCTTTTTTACAACACTTCTGTCTGTCTTTCTATCCCATTCTTTTCTTTTTATCATATATACAAGTACGAACGTTCTACGATATACTTTTTAAAATTGCTTCATACAATTTTCCCCTTTTCTCTCTTTTACTCGCTCGTGCAGGTTTCTCTCTTTTTCTCTCTTTCTTTTTCTCTCTTTCTCTTGCTTTCTTTCGTTTACAAGGTTTAGCAACCTTCTCCTTTACTCTCTTGTTCTAGTCCGAGGAATATAAGACGAATCGATTTCAAAACCTATTTCTTCTCTTTTTGTTTCTCTCTCTCTCTCTTTATCTATCTATCTATCTCTTTCTCTCTCTCTCTCTCTCTCTCTTCTTCAGCTCTACCACGAACATTTCTGATTTATCGTCGGCTCAATTATAATCGTAAATCCCCGACGCTCGCACCCCGACGAAATGTTCTCTCTCTCTCTCTCTCTCTCTCTCTCTCTCTCTTTCGTTCTCTCCTTCTTTCTCTTTCTCTCTATTTCTTCCTCTCTCTCTCTCTCTTTTTCTTTCTCTCTTTCTCTCTTTCTCTTTCTCTCTCTCTCTCTCTCTCTCTCTCTCTCTCTCTCTCTCTTTCTATCTCGTGAGTACCAAATGGGAAAAATCTCTACATACACATATAGACGGACAAATACATATGTATGTGTACCATTTCCTCTTTCATTCCACATTTCTTCATCATCCATCTACCGATATCTCTTAACCACCGGACGATGTTATTTCTGGATCAAGAGTTATAGAAATTCAAGAAAATTTCATCTAAAAACTATCATCGATTTCGTGAATATAAATATCCAAATTATAACCTAGAGCTTTCTCGTAGTTTCAAAAACTCTCTCACGTATTCAAAGTTTGGAGATACCTAATTTGTAGAAATTCGTAATGAGTTTTTTGTTCGAAATACGTATCTTTCTTCTTTTTGTACGATTTTTTTTTTTTGAGATGTGTATATATATATATATGTACATCACATATATGCACACAGACACACACACATACATACATACATATATATATATATATACACATACACATTATATTGCTTTTTTCTAAGGCAACGTTTTCAAACGCATCGAAAATTGCAAGCTCGGAGTTTTAGCAGAAGCAACAGCAACAGCAACAGCAATAACAGTATCTGGTCATCGGTAATCGATCGAGAAAGTAACTAACACGTCCTCCGGAGAACACTGTAAAACCGTCGATCCTTCGCTTTTATCTCGCTCAATGGAGCGATCCGGTTCATTGATCTAATAACGCTACGGAGTTGTTCCGCTAGAGAGTTGAACGCGTGCGCGCAAGTTCTCTCTCTCTCTCTCTCTCTCTCTCTCTCTCTCTCTCTCTATCTATCTCTGTCTCTCTTTCTCTCTACAATCATCGCGTCGATAAAGGAAGGCATAGAATGTGTCGAACGATCGACGATTTTCAACGATATATTCGCTAACGAGCTCACAGTTCGCTGCTCGTTGTGCTAGTGTTCTTTACCCCTTCCCCTCTCCCCGAATCCCTTCCCTATATTCACCACCATATCCACCACCTCGTCAAACCATCCTGGACTGGTTGGATAAATGGTAAAAGTGCGAGCAAAGTTAATTCTTTCGAAATAGTATCGAACGAATGTGCGTGTATCTGTATTATACATCTCATATGTATATACTTGTATACGTATATATTTGTATAGGTTTAATACAACGAGTTTTCAACTTAGCGATCGAATCTGCACGAAAAAAATACGATCGTGATGATTTACTATCTCTCTTTCTCGTTCTTGTTCTTCTCTTTTTATCTTTAGCGAGAAATCTCATTCAAGGGCGTCAGCTTTTCTCGTTCGTCTAGAGAATAATTTTAGAGAAAGTAATTAGAGAAGAAATTTTCTTTTTTTGTCTCTTTTGTTTCGGGATAAAGTGGAATGTACGAAGGTGAAATATTTTGTTTCTCTTTTTTTTTTTCTTTTTTTTTAGTTTTTATTTATGATAGGACAGTATGATAATTGTTTCGATAATACTTGGACAGAATTGCAGGATTCGTTTTCGTGAAAATATATACGAAATATGTATGTGTGTATGTTTTTGTAATATAATACAGGTACGTATGCATATATAAAAGGACGTATACGATGTAATTGGAATTTTCGTTTTATTTTTATTTTAATTTTTTGTTCTCATCTTAATTATGATAGGACACGGTATATATCGATACCTCCGATACTAAGAGGTTTGGATAGTTTCGTTCGTCTAACAAAAAATCGCGTTAACGAAATTTCCTTTTTATCGTATCCATTGCGTCTACTTTTGTTTATTAAACAGGAATGAAACGATTTGTATGATAGTGACTGTCAATAACTATTTAACAAATCGAACGGGGAAGTCGAAATTTCGTAAATTGCGATGCTATTTTCGATACTTTAACGATTCCTGTACGTTGTTCGTGGTCAATAGTTGGAATTTTACAGAGTTTACGTTTTCGTTAATATAAATGTATAAAAGATATATGAGAAAAAAAAAAGAGAGAAGTAGGGTGAAACAGGGAATGAGCGTGAAAGAGACAAACAGAGAAAAAGAAAGAGAAAGAAAAAGAGCCATCGTTGCTGTAATTATAGGTTGTAATGATGGCGAGAATCGTATCTCTCTATTCTCTTTATATAAACGCAACGCGTTCATCATTGTGTAATGCTAGACGTACCGATCAATTTTAACTCTCTCTTTCTCTCTCTCTCTCTCTCTCTCTCTCTTTCATTTTCCCTTCACGCTAGATTTTACTAATTAATTATCGCGCTCTACATTGTTATCGCCAAGGGAAGGTTTCATCCACACCACTCTCGAATACGTTCACGTTCTCTCGTGTTGGATTTCATACGGTCGTTAATATGCGTGATTACACGAGCGAGTCCTTTATGGTTTCGCCGAAGTTGCTCGGTCTCGTGTGCATCGATGATGAAACAGAGGGAGAGAGAGAGAGAGAGAGAGAGAGAGAGAGAGAGAGAGAGAGAGAAATAGAGATATAGAGAGATAGAAGGAAAGAGAAACTTCAAATACAAAATCGAATTCTACTTGGACTTTGATTTCATTGCTTTCATATTAATTTCCAATGAAATACAATTCTTTTTTTTTTCTTTTTTTTTTTTTTTTTTTTTCCCCGTTATCTTTGACTGTGTTAAAAGTATATAAAAAAGGAAACAAAATACTGTATATTGTTGTTTAAGAAATAAAATGGAGGCGATCAAATCGTTTATGCCTTTATAAAAGATATCATTCCTGCGGATAATTTGATTTATATAATAGTTAAAGAGTGTAGTTAGTAGAGATAAAGTAAAGTATTAACAATTTATAAAGATCTGAGTTTGAAACATATAAAGGATTTTTCCTTTTTGCTCGAGAGTGAGAGTGAGAGTGAGAGTGATAAAAAGAGAGAGAGAGAGAGAGAGAGAGAGAGAGAGAGAGAGAGACACAGATATTCGAGAACTCTTAAAAACTTGCCGAGTAGATTCGTTCGAAATTTTCCACTTGCGTCGAGAATCTCTACTCTTTTATTACGTGTTACCAAGAGAGGAGAGAGGAGAGAGAAAGAGAGAAACGGATCCGTGCCGAAGGAAAATTGGATTAATCTCGGAGATGAATTCAAACAAATTGATTCTTCGAACGACTACTTGGAAAGGTCTCGAGGGTCGCCTTAATAGGCGACGTTTAACGCTCAGCTTGAGATCGCTCGACGACGACGACGACGAGGACGAGGACGAGGACGAGGACGAGGACGACAATGATGACGACGAGTATTCGCAGATAGTGTATTTTCACTCGATACGATATTTCCGTACAAGTTATATTTCCTATTCTGTGTGTGTATCCGTTTGTCTGCTTGTCTATCTATCTGCCTCTTTCTCTTTCTCTCTCTTCGTCTCTCTCTCTCTTTCTCTCTCTCTCTCTCTCTCTCTCTCTCTCTCTGACTGTTTCTCTATCTATTTCTATTCATCTGCATTATTACGAAACCATGTAAATTTACGTCCTATCTCACTTTAGTAATATAACTTTAGAAAAGTTGCATGAGCAGTAATGTATATATGTATGTATGTATGCATGATATATGTATATTTATATATGTGTGTGTGTGTGTGTAAGAGATCGTTTAATTTAATCTATAATAAAAATAATAGGATATTTTTAAATTTCACATAAATATTTCATTTCATCCAGGATCTATTTATTGTTAATCGATCTTAAAGATTTATATATACATACGTAAAATTGGAGTATCTTTGAATTTCGGAAATCGAGAATATAGAGTAATTTCACTTGACATGACTACGTGTACGCGTGCGTGTTTATCAATGACCATACTATCGTTTCTCGTCGGCATCGATATTCGATATATCGTTCGAGCAAATTAATCGAGGAGAATCGGTTAGAGATGAAATTATCTTGGCCGTGATCAAAAGGAGTCACGAAGCGTAAATGCTTGCTGAATTCGCGCCTCGCTATCGAAATAGATAGACTGATGCATCTCTCTCTCTCTCTCTCTCTCTCTCTCTCTCTCTCTCTCTCTCTTTCTCTCTCGTTATATCTTTAATCGTTAGGGAATCGATCGAGCTAACGATTTATTGTACCAAACGTTTAGCTCGTTTGAAGAGTTAAATTCGCAATTTATGTTTCCTCTTTCCTCTCTTTTCTCTTTCTCTCTCTCTCTCTCTCTCTCTTTCTTTTTTATTTATTTATTAGAAAAAATAATGAAAGATGAAAGAATCTCTCGTTGACTTGAGTTAGCTATCTAAATAGATAGCTAGCTAGCTAGACAGCTAGATAGAAACGTTATATTATAAACGGAGAAAAGAGAATTTCTTTAGAAGGGTTAACGAGCCATCCAAAGCGCGCGAGTGGGTAGGTATCTTTATACTTTGGGATCAGAATAAAAGGACGCGTTCTATTATCTTTCACGCATTGTCCTAAACTACCCATTCAACCGTGTGCGGATCCACGAAAGCGGAACGGAGACATACGGCCGACCTCCACCATCTCGCGCCGGATGCAATTATAAACTTTTGAAAGAGTCTCTTTTCGGAGTGGCTGCCGTGAGTTTTACGTTACTCTTGCCCAGGTACCATCTATGTATGTACGCGTGATACCGTAAGCGGTCGCTTTTCGGTGGAATTTATTATTCTCTGCCTGCTAACCTCTCTCTCTCTCTCTCTCTCTGAACCGCTCGGTAGGCGGGTAAATGCGCGACGTTTAATTTATATTCCCTGGTCGAGTTACGAGCGTCCATGCGAAGCCAGTTAGCCGCGTCTAATTTCTCGTAACTACGCTGTATCGTTCCTGCTACTCGGTCGATCTTTAGTCGAATTAAAATGTATAAACAAAAAAAAAAAAAGAAAAAGAAAAAGAAAAAGAAAGTAAATAAAACGAAAACAAAAGGAAATGAGAAAACGTGGGAAAGATAATTTTTTCTTCTTCTTCTTCTCTTTTTTCTTTTTTTTTTTTTTTTTTCGATAAATGTCGTTGGAACGATCTTGCGAAAATATGATATATGTTTATGCGTGCGGGTAATTTCGTTTTAGTACCACCGACGATTTCGATGAAAGATACGTTTACGTGAATGGATTAGAATGTAACATGCTCGATATACGAGGCAGACCGAGGGTAATGAATTTCTTTTGGCTTATCTCTTTCTTTCTCTCTCTCTCTCTTTCTTTCTTTCTGTCTGTCTGTCTGTCTGTCTCTTTCTCTTGCGAAGCAAACACACGCGGTGTTCAGAGAGTTAGAATCGAGAGAAGGGAACCGTCACGTGTTCTCTAAGACAAAGTGGTAGACGAGAGGCGACAACATCTGGCCATTAGAATGAAATACCGCACTAGGCTGACCATATCTCATGCCGCACCCCTTCCTCATCGCGACATCATTTTTATACTCCCTTATACCCCATTAAATCCGACCAACCACCTTTTGCACAGCCCTTATTCTTTCTCTACTTCTTCTATTATATTTCGTTTCCTTCGTTTGTAAAAATAGTAGAAGAAGGAAAAAATAATTCTTTCTTTATTTCTTTCTTTCTTTTTCTTTCGTTCTTTCTTTATTCTCTTTTATTTTACCAAACGAAGTACAGTACTTTTCTTTTATCGGCGATTAATATGTAATATATATGGTATATGTAAAAAAAGTTTTTTCTCTTTTTGTTTGTTTGTTTTTTTTTTGCTTTTTCTTTATCTTCTTTTTCTTTTTCTTTTATTTTCTTTTTTTTTTTTATTCATGGAAATATATTCAACATCGAACGTTCGATCGAACATTGCCCTTTTAAAATTGGAATGTTCCGCGCATTTCGAAGTCTGTATAAATGTTCTTTTTTAGTAAATTAAATATGTTCAAAAAGCTACTACGTAATGATGAAAGTGAAGTGTTAAATGTAGGACGCAAGTTATATACGTACATACATATACACACACACACACAAAGGTACATATATATATATATATATATATATATATATATATATATTCCATATGCACGAGCATAAATTCCAAATTAAGCGCGTAAATGAAAACGAATTGGCGGCGTTTCACGTTCTCTCTCGGTCTCTCCCTTTCTCTCTTCTTCTTTTTTTTTCTAAAAAAATGGTTTGTTAAAAAAAAAAAAAAGAAAAAGAAAAAGAAAAAAAAAGAGAAACAAATCAAGAAAAAAAGGAAATAAAGAAATAATCTAGTGTTAAGAAGAACGAGAAGAAGGACTTTATATTTTTTCTTAGATCTCACTCGAAATAAGAGAGAGGAAGGAGAAGAAGTAGAAATAAAAGAAGTAGAAAAAGAAAAGAAACGTTCGACGTAAATTCTATTTGCTTTTACTTTAAATTCAACGAAGATTTCATTCGTCGTTCTCGTCTTCGTCTTCGTCGTCGTCTTCGTCGTCTTGACGATTTCATCTTGGCGTAAAATTATGAAAAAAATTCAAATTCATTCGAGAGAGTCGTCCTCCCTTCGTTATCTTTCCCTTTTTCATTTACGTAGTCGTATTTCCATCAGCATGTATTATACATATATGGTATATATATATATTTATATTTCGAATTTTAAATAATACAATAGAAATCGATATTATGTTTGCGTTCGATTAAATAATTAACGCTTGGCCATTAACGTAGCGTCGTTAATTGAATTTCTTTTATTACAATGTTTGACGAACATATTATTTTATCTTTTTCTCTCTCTCTCTCTCTCTCTCTCTTTCTCTATCTATCTATCAATCTATCTTTTTCTCTCTCCCTCTCTTCATTCGCTTTAATTAAATATGCTGCTGGGGTATATCGATGAGCTCAGTTTTCTGATTGCCATTGCAGGACACTATCTCTCTCTCTCTCTCTCTCTCTCTCACACACACACACACACACAGATACACTTTCATATACACAATTTATAATACGCAAGCTTATACCGTCGAGCTTCGAAGGTAACTATTTTCCTGAAACTCTACATTCTTTTTTCTCATTTTTTTCAATCTATCACATTTCCATTAAGTATGCTCCACAAATAAAAAAAAAAAAAAAAAAAAAAAGAAGAAGAAAAAAAAAGGAAAAAGGTTGAGAAGGAATGAATGAAAAAAAAAAAGCAAAAAAAGTAGAAAATAAAAGTGAACAAGAAAAATATATACATTCCTACGAGAAATTATTTCATTCGATATATTTCCAACTAGCTAGTAGCTAGCAGTTACATATTTAGGAATCCTACTACCCAGCTAGTAGCTAGCTAGCCGACGAGAGACAAATAAGTGGCGACTCTCTCGTAATATATTCCGTATTACATACGTATCTCGTAACGAAGTCGGAAACTTGTCTTCGACTTCCGCTCGCTTCTACCGAGAGTATCTTTCTCTCTTTGTTACACCGACAACAGCGTCTCTCCTGTTTGTCAAAGAGCAATACGGAGTTACTATTGTGCGAGAGAAGGAGAATTTGTTTTCTATGCGATGACTATGCTCTCTCTCTCTCTCTTTCTTTATCTCTATCTCTCTATCTCTATCTCTATCTCTGTCTCTGTCTTCCTCCTTTCACTCATTCTAGATCATTGTGATAAAAAAAGAGCAGAAACGCGAAAGTAGTTCGTTTGGCCTATCGAAGCTTTCCAATAGAAAAGTTTGTCTCTCTTGATCTATTTCACGATTTCTCTTGAAGAGATAAAAAGAGAGAGAGAGAGAGAGAGAGAAATAGATAGATAGATAGATAGATAGATAGATAGATAGAGAGACAAGACAAGAATAAGGATAGAGAAGGATAGAAAGGTTTAAAGCAGAGACGCATAATGCGCCACTGGGATATTCGGCGAAGTGTGAAATGCTAAGAAGTAATTATCCTGTTACCACCAGCTGTTACATCCCCCTACTTCAAAAGGAAGAAATTTGTTTCCGGAACGACCCGGGTTTCCTTCTCTGCCATCTTCTTTCTCTTTCTCTTTCGCCTTCTCTCTCTCTCTCTCTCTCTCTCTCTCTCTCTCTCTCTCTCTCTTTCACTCTTTTCTTTTTTTGTCATCTTTCTCTTTCCCACTTTTCTTTTTTGTCTGCGATTGGAAGTGGTATTAAGTCGAGAGAAAGAAAGAAGAGAAAAACAATAAGAGAGAGAGAGAGAGAGAGAGAGAGAGAGAGAGAGAGAGAGAGAGAGAGAGAGAGAGAGAGAGAGAGAGAGAGAGAGAGAGAGAGAGAGAAAGAATGAACAAACGTTCGCAATGATATATCGGCACTTAAGTAGAGTCTGCCAGGATACATCCTTAATTATCCAAATGGACCTTTCTTAACGACGCGAGAACACCGTCGAGTGAATAACGTTTAAGTAGATAAGGTCGATAATTCGACGGTCCTCCCTGATAGATTCCCTTTAAAGTTTGTTTTCTTTTTTTTCTACTCTCTCTCTCTCTCTCTCTATTTTTCTTTTTCTTCCTTTCTTTCTCTCTCTGTCTCTTTGTCTCTCTCCGTCTCTCTCTCTCTCTCTCTTCAACCCCATCTACGCTTCATCCCCATTTCCTCCTTCATTTCTCCATTGGACAGTTTATCGATCTTCCCTCGTACTATTACTACCTGTTCGTATCGAAAGCCCATGCGACGGCTGGTACGTGTCAGCTCGGTACCGTGAACAAAGTTACTCCCGACAGACACGAATCGAAAGTCAATTATTCGAGAAAAGTGAAAGTGTATTGTAGAGAGAAAAAAAAGTGTCTCTCGTGTATCCCTTTAATCGGATAAATTCGGTAAGAAGACCAGTGGTATAGAAAAAAGAAAAAAAAGAAAGAAAGAAAGAAAGAAAAAAAAGAGAGAGAGAGAAAGAGAGAAACCACCCTAGGATCTCTTATTCGTTTTTAATTAAAAAGTCGGATCGATCGGGGCGAGAGAATTTTTTTTCCTTGTACGCTTCGAAAACAAGGAGAATAAAAAGAAAGAGAGAGAGAGAGGGGGGGGGGGAAGAAAAGGAAAGGGGGAAAAAAAGAAGAAGAGCAAAAGAAAAAAAAAGAGAGAGATAGAGAGAGACAGAGAGAGAGAGAGAGAGAGAGAGAGAGAGAGAAAGTCCAATTCAATAGACCACGACGGCACTGGACGAGTTTGGCAGAGCCTCGACAAATTATATATCCGCGGAGAAACGCTCTCGTGAAATCCCTAGTGACATTGGCGAGGCTAAAAGGCTGCCGGTTGGTGGTTGGAACGGTAATGGTGGTGCCTAGGGAGTAACAGAGATAGAGATAGAGGGGATGAGTCCGCAGGTTGCTCGGTGTCATGGCAGTAGGGGCCAGTAAATTCAGCGAGGCATAGATTGCAGCCACGGCTTTCGTAGTGTGTAGGTTCGGCTGGGTTGGTTGGGTTGGAAGATAGAGGAGAGAAGAGGAGGAGGAGGAGTAGAATGGGGTGAACTGAGGGGGTGAACGAGGCCGAGCTTAATTTCGCGACCACCTGGAAATCCTCTGGTGCCGTGCCAACTCATTGCTGGATTCATTCATAACGAAAGAGACGAGCGACTCTCTCAAAGGCAACAGTTTCTCTTTCCGTCTCTCTTTCCCTCGACTTTTCATCTTTCTCCTCTGTCTCTCTCTCTCTCTCTCTCTCTCTTTTTCTATTTCTTTCTTTCCTTCAAGAGCCATTGTAATTGCATCGATATTGTTATACAGAACTCCTCCTCCGTATCTCCCTTCGCTTCTATCTTTCCTGGAAAGTACGTCGCTAATTGGAGAAGTTGGTTTTATCGTGAAATGTTCTTTCTTTCTTTCTCTCTCTTTCTCTCTCTCTCTCTCTCTCTCTCTCTCTCTCTCTCTCGTTCTCGCTCTATTCTTTTTTCTTTTTTCTTTTTCTTCTTGTTTATTTCTTCTTTCTCTCTTAACAATTCGTAATTATTTCGTTGTAATAATTTCGTAAGCTAAAAGAAAAATCGGATCGGTTTATTCCGTGAATAAATTCCGCATCTTCCGATATCTCGACGATTATTATCGTCGTATTATCGTTATTTCGGTGATTCGCGAAATACATAAATGCGTCTCCTCTGCTATTTGCCTTCCTCTTTCCAGATGAATTAAAAGCTTCTGGATTTGGATGTACACGGTTGCGCGTGGTTGCTATCTAAACTATACGCTATCGGTCCTCTGTAAACATTGATTCAGAGTTATTAAAGCGAAAAGTGCGTGTATTCCGTTGGTGCTCTTTATAATGCTTATTCGCGAACAGGATCCATTGGTTCTTTACGCAAAATATGTTCGTTCGTCGATTTTCCGACTGTTTTCAAGTATATAATATTCTATACGTTGTTGTGGCTCGTTCGTCAACCGTCAGGTGCCACTAATATTTCTACGATTTATTTATAAATATCGCACATGCGTTTGCACTAGCTATATATGTGTGTATGTGCACGTATGTTTCTATATACGTATGCATATATTTATGTATGCGTACATGTAAATACCTACTTATATATGTACAAGCGTATGGTCTGTCCATGGTAGTAAAACGTTTAATATTCGAGAGGAAATATTTTATATTCGTTGCTATGTAAAAAACAAAAAAAGAAAAAAAAAAAGAAAAAAGAGAAGGAGAGAAAAAATCAAATACACATACGTGTGTTGCGAAATACGTATCAGAAAAAGGGCGGAGCTAGTTTCGCGTGTGCGTTTGTGTATCAAAACGCGCCATGGAAAACGTTTAACTTGGGGTTCAATTGTCGATTCTTTTTTTTATTTTTTTTTTTTTTTTATTCTTTTTTTTTCTTCCTCGTTGGCTTTTAAAGAGTGATTTTATAGTTGATTTTAATCGAACGGGAGGATAACGATCGATCGATCGATCGATCTCGACGATTTCGTAGAAAGCTTTTAAAAAGAGCAAAGAGAGGGAAAAAAGATCAAGATATCCTTATCTCGGGTATTTCTCCATTAAAATTCCACGCCGAAAATGGAATGAAAGAAGCAGCTGTTGTGCTTTCCTTTTACGTGTCATTCTATTAAAAAAAAAAAAAAAAAGAGAGAGAGAGAGAGAAGAAAAAAAAAAGAAACAAGAAGAAAGAAATAATAACATTCCGTGAATCCTTGCGAGCTTCGTGCTTCGACGAATTCACTTTTCCCAAACGAAGCATCATCACGCGTCGAAATGTAAAACCTCGTGAAATGTCTCCCCATCATCGTCCGTTTCTCGTCCATTGTATTTTATATGATATAAGCTCGAGCAGTCAATTCGCTACAGACAAAATTCGTACTATGGTATTCTCTTTGCCCCTTTTAACGGGAAATGAGATGGGATATACTATATGGTATCAAGTAGGAGAGAGGAGAGAGAGAGAGAGAGAGAGAGAGAGAGAGAGAGATACGAAAGCGAAGTAATTAGGTCAGAGCGTTTGTAACAAGGTGTCTCGTGGAAAACGATACCGACGGATTTATTCGTGAGATTCTCTCTCTCTCTCTCACTCTCTCTTTCTCTTTCTCTTTCTCTTTCTCTTTCTCTTTCTCTTTCTCACACACACAAACACAGGATAGACGTACAGAACGCGTATGTTCTATCTTGTTCTTTCTAGTCACACTCTCTCTCTCTCTCTCTCTCTCTCTCTCTCTCTCTCTCTCTCTCTCT
>NC_057686.1:7253759-7256173 GCF_014466175.1 Vespula pensylvanica
CTCTCTCTCTCTCTCTCTCTCTCTCTCTCTCTCTCTCTCTCTCTTTCTATTTACATCGTTCGATTCTAACAAGAAAAAAGAAAAAAAAAAAAGAAAAAGAATATCAAAGCATAAAAGATAAGAGAAAAATGAAAGATCCTAGTAAACCCTTCGCAAGGAAAAAGAGATATCCCTTCTAATTTATCGATAATAACTTTTTCATTTTCTCAACGTGTCTCGTTTAAGTCGTAAGTAGTCTTGTTCCTTCCCTTTCTTTTTTCTTTATATTTTCCAATACATTTTTCGTTCCTTTTCCTTTCTTCTTCTTCTTCTTCTTTTTTTTTTTTTTTTTTTTTTTTTTACTAAGTCACATACATACCTATATATCAAGAGAACAGACAGGCACAAGAAAGAAAGAAAGAAAGAAAGAAAGAAAGAAAGAAAGAAAAGAGAGAAATTTTAAGGAACGGCTGATGGTTTCTTAAAGGGTGGAAGAAAAAAAGGGGTGGATAGGACAGGCATACCTTTCTCTCTCTTCTTCGGTAAGACGAAAACCGTTCGCAGATGGAAATTGCTTTCGACAAACGACCCGGCAAAGGAGAGGATGGCTGTTCGGCGTTGAATTTCTAGGACGGCGCGAAAATCTCGCCCGTCAGCCCCGGCTTGCGAGTCGAGAAACCGCTTCGTCTCTCTCTCTCTCTCTCTCTCTCTCTCTCTCTCTCTTTCTCTCTCTTTCTCTCTCTTTCACAAGTTGCTTCTCTCTTCCTTTCTCGCGTCAGGGATCTTTAGAGAAAATTGCAATTCCTCGTAAGTGACGTCCCAGTCCGTTGGATCGCCGGCTTCTCTCTCTCTCTCTCTCTCTCTCTCTTTCGCTTTCTCTCTCTTGCTTTCTCTGTCTCTGTCTCTCTCTCTCTATCTATCTGTATTTTTCTCCTTCTCTCTCTTCTATTCGCTTCGCTCCTTCTTTCGTTCCTTTTTTCTCTCCTTTCCTTCCTTCTTTCCTTCCTGCCACGTCTTTTAGATGATTAAAATTGGGCTCCAGCGAGCTTCGAGGACGAAAGGTGATTGCAAAGTAGCTGTTTGGATTCGAGTCGAGAGAGAGAGAAAGAGAGAGGGAGACAGAGAGAGAGAGAGAGAGAGAGAGAGAGAGAGAGAGAGAGAGAAAGTAACTGATTCGTGTACTTATTCGTGAGAAAGAGAGAAAATATCGTCTTCCTCTCGTTACTTTCGAGTTTATCGGTTCAATCCACGATTTGGCCAAAGGAAGAAAATTCGTGGTTCGTTTGAGATACACCCTATGTAGCTACTACTATCGTCTTCGCATAGTACTACCATCCTTCTTATTCTCGTCTCTCTTTCTCTCTCTCTCTCTCTCTCTCTCTTCTTCCTTCTCCTCATCTTCATCCTCGTCCTTATCCTCCTCCCTTAGCTCTTCGATTATTCCTCCGTTAAAAGATGGAAACGAAATAGTTTTCCCTTTGTCGTCGTCTAAGGATGAGATAGAGGAAGAAAGAACATTGACTACTACTTTGGTCGATTCTCTTTCGATATCGTTCCTCGATATCGATGATCCAGTTTCGAAATGAGGTTAAAATCCTGATAAACCGCTAGTAGTAGTAGTAGTAGTAGTAGTAGTAATAATAATAATAATAATAATAATAATAATAATAATAATAATAGTAGAAGAAGAATAAAATATCTTATTTGATACCATCATCTTTGATCGAGTTTCGAATAAAAGTAAAAACTAAGAAAACTAAAATAAAAATAAGCAGAAAAAGAAGATCGACATTTTTAATACGCTATTATTTCTCTCTCTCTCTCTCTCTCTCTCTCTCTCTCTCTTTCTTTCTTTCTTTCAACTATACCTTCGTTAAATAGCTAAACCAACGATATCGATGAATCTGAGATCGTAAACGCAAGAGATGACGATAACGCGAATAGACAACAACAAAAACAAAAAAAAAAAGAAAAGAAAGAATAGAAAAGAATGCGTTTCTATGTGTATGCTCGTTCTTTGAAGGTGAATTCACAAAGAATTACATCGGTCCCAACGGTGATAATTTTCTCTTTGAAACTTTCCCGGCAGAAAATTCACGATGTATCTACAAGGATTATAGGAGATGAAACGAGCGAAAGAACGAGGCGTGCGGTGAATTGGGTGAAGGTGTGGGAAGTCACGTTAACCAAGTTCCACAGGGACATTCACGTACGTTTCATTTTCGTAGACCTTGTCACGATGTTTTCTATGATAATGCGGTATACTCTTGGGAGATTTTTGATTTTCCTTTACTTTCTAATCCTTATTCGGCTTCTTACGTTTTTTTTTCCTTCTCTCTCTCTCTTATTCTCCGTTTTTCTTTCTCTATCTTTAGTACTCGATTCACTCTTTCTCTCTCTCTCTCTCTCTCTCTCTCTCTCTCTCTCTCTCTCTC
>NC_057686.1:7256273-7296273 GCF_014466175.1 Vespula pensylvanica
CTCTCTCTCTCTCTCTCTCTCTCTCTCTCTCTCTCTCTCTCTCTCTTTTTTTCCATCTACGACTATCGAGTCACATTTTTGCGAGTTTTCTCGTGTTCCCTGACGAAACTTCTTTCCCATGCCACACAAAACTCGATTCATTGAATTTCATGTTGATTCTTATGTGTTCTCTCTTTCTTTCTTTCTTTCTTTTTCTCTCTTTCTTTCTTTCTCTTTCTTTCTGTCTGTCTCAATCTCTTTTCTCCTTTCTATATGTGTCTGTATGTACGGTATATAAAGAAGAAGAAGAAGAAGAAGAAAACTACTTGCTCGTCGACTTTTGCGCATAACCAATCGTAAGGATCCACGCACGCACGCACGTACTACTCCTACGAGTTTTACAAAGTGCGAGGCAACTTTGAAAATGTTTCTTCTTGATCTTCTTCTCCGCTATGTTAAAGAAATGAACACGAGGTAAAATTCGTTCCTTCGGCTTATATATGAAATACCGGATATTTTCTTTTTTCTTTTTTTTTTTTTTTTTTTCTTTTTTTTTCCTTTGATATTTGTGTGTATATTAGGTATATTCATTGGTCTGATCACGTATTGATCAAATCTACTCGAGAATTCGTCACATTTTTCCTATCTCTTCTTCAAACGCCATAATCTCGTAACGTTGTTGAAACTCTTTCGAAATTACTTTCTTGTTCTCTCTAGCTCTCTTTTACCGACCTAAGTAAACAAAATTTATTTCGTAAGAAGTTTGACCTTCGTTTACAATATGCAGCGTAACAGCTGGCAAGCAACGATACAGGATTATATACTCTTTAGGAAGTTACAAATTTAAAATATAATTAATAACTTTTGAAAATAATAAATGATCTTGGTATATCGTTATATATGGGACGTCGTTAAATTCGTCTCAATAAATGCCAACCAACTGTGAAAAGAAAAATATATGGTTCCATTAAAAAAAATGGATTCGACTTTGAAATTTCCTCCATCACTCGACTTGCTAAAAAAAAAAAAAAAAAAAAAAAAAAAGAAAAAAAAGATTGGCACCGTATGATGTATCCCTTTGTATCAAACAAATTTGTAGAAAAATTTTTTTTTTTTGTACGATTTAATCCCTCACCGAAATATTTCAATCTTTTTATATTTGTGTATGTATGTATATTTTTGTTTTATATATATATATATATATATATATGTATGTACGTATATATACATATATATGTAGGATAATGGATTTAAAAAAAAGAAAATGAATGTCTCTTTATTATTTTAAAGAAAAGAAAAACTGGATATATATTTTTAAAAAATAACAACTATAACAAAGAAGATTAAACAAATATTAACTAACTATTCGCGTTTCCGAAATTTACTGCTTTTTCGGTAATTTCTCACAAGTGTCATCCATACACGAATGCACGCAAAACGTATTAATATCTATTAGAACAGCGTTTCCCAAACTTCTATGACGAAACACTTCAAAAATTCTGAAAATTTGAATGGTACATCCGGATTATTTTATACTTTCGGCAAATAAATAAATTAAGTAAATAAATATATCAGAGTTAAGAAAAGCAAGACGTACATTTATTCGGAAATTTTAATTATATAAAAGAAAATATATGAAAATAATAAAATAATATTAATTTTCATAATTTCTCACGGAATGTTTTTCGACTTTCCGCGTAAAACTGATGTATCGCGGAATATATTGTAGTTTGGGAACTGCTGCATTAGAAAAACAAATAATTCTTTGTCGCCAAACTATCACTCGCCAACGAACAATACGCGATATCTCAACAATACAAAAAAAAAAAAAAATTGTGGCCGGACTAAGCATCGATAAATCAATCTCACACGAGCGCACATATATACACAATGTATATACATATATATATATATGTACGTACGTACGTACGTATGTATGTATGTATATATAAGAAAATATTCAATTATTTCTCGTCCATGAAATTCACTTTTCCTATCCCAGTTTTATATTATAGAGTCTGATTGAGTATTGATTCGTATAACAGTAAATCTTTACTATGTAGTATCTCTTCATTATTTCTCGCTCGAATTCGTATAGTTTCTCTGAAAAAAAAGAAGTAAAAAAAAAAAAAAAAATAAATAAAAAGAAAAAAGAAACAAAAACAGAAATAAAAAAGCTCATCCTCGTTCTATACTTTCCATAACGGTGATTAAACGAACAAAAATACGACGAATTCGTACTTCTCTCTTACACACACACACAGAGAGATACTCGTTCACTCGTTGCGATACTTTTGAAAATGTTCCTAGTCTCTTCGTTATTTCTTCATTCGGAAGCGAACGGTTTCGAAAATTTTGTCCTCCTTCCATCGAAAAAAGAGAGGAAGGAGAAAGAAAAAGAAAAAAGAAAAAAAGAAAAAAAGAAACATGTATCGTCCAGCGGTTATGATTATATATCTCTCCTACCCCTATCTCCTCTTGCCACCCTTTTAGTTTCATTCTCGCGTAATATCGTTCACGTCCGAGCAAAAATTTAGCTGTCCTACCGAAAATTCGAACGGACCCTGATATACTTTTTCATATAACGTTTGGTTCGGTATCGAAAACCCAGATGGTCAAAAAAGACTGGTTACCTCATTATCCATGTCGCCATTATCGTCCTCGTTTTCATCGTCGTCGTCGTCGTCGTCGTCGTCGTCGTCGTCGTCGTCGTCGTCGTCATTGTCATCGTCTATTCCTTTTTTTTGGCTCTCGATACAATTCCGAGAACCGTAAAAAATGTAGAAGTTATAGCGATCTCCGACATAAAGTGGTCTCGGTAGTGGTCGAGCGTAGCAACCCCGGCATATTGGAAACCATCCAATAACCCACTATGCGAGCAGCATGTATCGTTGGCAGGGAAGGGTAGAGGGTTGAAACGAGGGGGTGAAGAGGAGTGAAGAGGAGCAGGAGGGTGAGATGGTAACGAATATAAAGGAACGGAGCTCGGAGGTCAGGAAAATCGTGGAAAACGGAGAAACAAGGAATCGAAGGAGAGTGGTACGGGAATCGGGGGATAAAAGTGGAAAAATCGAATGCAACGACGAATGGAGGAGAGAAAGGAGGAAGAAGGGGATGAGGAGGAGAAGAGGGAGTTGGAGAGGACTGGAAAGGGGATAGAAGAAGGATAAGCAAGTAAAAAGGCAAGAAGGCAACGGGTTTTCCTTTGATCGTATACTCGTACGGAGAAGAGGTTGTTTGTACTTTTGCGGTTTAATGTACGTGCGCATGCGCGTTCTTGGCAAAAAGAAAAAAAGAATAAGTTCGATGAGGGATAGGTGGGTGGGTAGGTAGGTAGATGGGGGTGCGAATTGGACGATGACGAGAGTTACCCGTGACTTAATATCGGCAAACTCTTTCACCTCACTTGCCTATCGTTCTGTTCACGTGGCTCTGATCCCACGTGAAATCGATTTGTTTGTTTTTTTCTCTCTTTCTCTCTCTTTTTCCTCTTTCTCGTCTGCTCTCTGTTCTCTCCTTCCTTTTCTATCTTTCTCCTTTTTGTTTTTCATTGTTTCAAGAGACGAAACAGAGGAGTGGCTCGCAATAGAAATTTGAATTTTATCGGGGCGTGCATCATCCTCGGATCGTGGGATTTTAACGAGCCTATAAACGAGACCTTATGAAAGTTCGATACGAGTATGCATCCTGCAGATAATCGATGAAGTTTTCTACCTCCTGCCGATCTTATGCGAATGGAAACTTTATCGATCGTAATCGCCGGGAATTATTATACTGTTTCCTATAAACTATTGAATCCTTATCGTAAAATTGTTAAAGAAAGGTTATTGAGTAGGATCAAGATAACGTTATACTTTGTGTATGCACACATATATATATATATATACAGATATGTATATATTTACGTTCACTTACCCTCCAACGTGCCGCTGTACGTGTGGGAAGGATCGAAGGCAATATTTCGGTCGTTCGATCCTTCGAAAGTTGTGTCTTCGTGGAAAAGGCTTGTGTCTCTTATAAGTCTCATCTTAAACTCTCTGAAATAAAAATAAAACATACGAAATGTATTCTTCGAACCTATGACGAATTATTACCGAGCTATCTTTCTTTTCTTTTTTCTTTTTTTACATAATATTTTTATCCTCTATTTAATTAATAATTAATAATTAATATTTTGATATTAATATAATTGATATTAATTAATAATTTAATATTAATTAATTAAATCTTTCTTTCCGATTTGATTTCATTCGTACGGAAGGAAATATTCAACGAGAAACGATATTACATTTAATATTTTATTTATTTTATCACTATCTGTGAATGAAAATTAGCCATTGTTGAGAATCGATGAAAAGGCGTATTATTTATTTATTTATCCATTTTATTGGCTGATACAACTATTCGTTCCTTTCTTTTTTTTTTTCTTTTTTTTTTTTTTTCTTTTTTTATCCTTGACGAACGTTAATCAATAAGAAAGGTATTATAAAGCCATCGTTTGAAGGGCGTTTTCTTCGTTTATGAAAAGAAAGGATCGCTCTCGTGATTTAGGAAGATAGATAACTCATAGGTAATGTAAAGGAAGCACGAAGACGAAGAGATAACCAATTAATCAATATTGGCGAGTCTGTAATCCGACTATCTATGAACCGTGCGGGTAGCCGCACGAGCATATCGCTATGCTAGCAACATAATTAATACGATATCGTTCACTCGAAATTGCCATAGGTATACCTACCCATACATATAAGAGAGACGTACACCTATTTGCAAAAGGTAACACCGTCGCATACGTTTCTCTCGATAAATTTCAAATAATTCGTTCAAAACCAAACGATGAGAAATTATTAATAAATATATTCTGTAGGGCGTGTTATTAACAATATTACTGTTCGTCCAACATTTCCTTGGTAATTAAATATTCTCTCATTAGAGGTCCTCTCATCGTCAGAGAGGAAAATTCATTGTACTTTTCTGTCGTTAACTTTATAAAAGAAGAATGAAAAAGATAAAAGAGAGAGAGAGAGAGAGAGAGAGAGAGAGAGAGAGAGAGAGAGAGGGAGAGAGAGAGAAAGAGAGAGAGAGAGAGAGAGAGAGAGAAAGCTTTTCATTAAGGCAAATGTATGGCTTATTACAATATTATCATCATTATCATTATCATTATTATTATCATTATCATCATCATTATCATTATCATTATCATTATATTCACAGCCAGCAAAGATGGTCGAGACGACGGAGAATCAATTATTAACTGTCTTATCTGTCTGTTTGTCTGTCTATCTGTCTCTCTTTCTCTTTCTCTTTCTCTCTCTCCCTCTCTCTCTCTATTTCTCTCTCTCTCTCTCTCTCTCTCTCTCTCTCTGTACCTATGCCGAAGCTAGTAGAAGCGTAATGAAATTATCGGTAATGACCTCGGGCTAGGCCGTACGAACGATGTTTTCGGTTAATTGTCGGTGAAAGGGCTGGCTTTAGTTCGGCGGCTTCCCTTCTCATCAAATTAGTGCCACGCACGAGAAACACATTCACGTTTTCATTGATTGTGCTCACACGCGTTTTCCTAAACGTTTTCATATCCGAACAAAATATTTTCTATTTATCATTGCTTTACGATACTTTTGATTATGAGAAACGCCATTCGAGTTTCTTCGTAGCTCTAATTCCTTTGTCTTTTTTTTTTCTTCCCTCTTTTTTTTTTTTTTTTTTTTTTTTCTTTTCCTTTTCCTTCACATTTTATCTCCCCTCTTTTTCTGTGACTCATTAAAATCAACAAATAGTTGAACTTTCTAATAATACAATATTGTCGAATAGATGAGATACGTGTGTATTAGTTGACTCGCGAAAACGAGCAATAATCACGCCGACGAATTTTCTATTAGATTTCCAGAAACTGAAACTGTCAGCGTTGTATATCAGCTGCATTTCCGCGAACCCATGGAAAATATCGTCTCGTTAATTAGGAAGTGCACGGACTTTCCCGGAGGCGATATCGAGGCCGCCCGCAGCCATGACACTACTACTCGCAATTAATTACCGCAGAATCGCTATGTAATTACGAGCTCGATGACGGATTCTCTGGTTTCGCGTCGTTATTATTATTATTATTATTATTATTATTATTATTATTATTATTATTATTATTATTATTATTTGCGTTTCCTGAAAAATCAGGAATCATATCAGCTTGGTTTAATTAAGACTGGTAAAATAATATTCATGGACCTAAGAGAATATCATTTAGAGTCTGTTCTATTGCAATGCTACTGTCATCATCATCATCATCATTATCATCATCATCATCATCATCATCATCATTATTATCGTCATCATCATCATCGTAATTACGATCATCATCATTATCATCATCATCATCATCATCATCATCATCATCATCATCATCATCATCATCATCATCATCATCATCATCATCATCATCATCATCATCATTATCGTCAACTTTATGATTATCATTACTAATAATAATAATAATAATAATAATAATAATAATAATAATAATAATAATAATAATAATAATAATAATAATAATATTATCATAATTGTTACACGATATTTGGCTTCATCTTAATTTTTTCCTACCTTTAATCTTATCGGTATTATCATAAATAGATATATAACCGTATAATCATATTTTAACTAAAAAAGGACTCATTAATCGTGGAAAATTATTTGAATTTCGTTCTACATAGTTTTTCAAGTTCCTTCATTCATAAGCCCACTTCTTTTCTCCGATATTTTGTAATTACGCTTGACGAACGAATAAATATTTAATCCGATGGATAACAATGTAGAATTATCTTGCTTGAGCTAGATAGACGAAACCAGTACCGAGAAGAGAAAGCTCTTTCAGTTTAGTCTCTTGCTCATATTCGATTTAATCTCACTTTAATCTCCCTTTTGTATCGGGCTATGCTACTCCATACTAACTTTTTTTTTTTACGCCTCGTTAGTGTCAACGTCGAGTGAAGAAAAAGAAAAACTAGACCCGAATCTACCATGTCTCTCTCTCTCTCTCTCTCTCTCTTTCGCTCTCTCTCTCTCTCTTTCTCTTTAATATCATCGTTTTTAACACAAGGCTAGAAAATATCTTTTCATTTATACATCCGAACGACTTAAAAGAAACGTTTAAAAAAAAAATAATTTAAATTTCTAACGTTCTAGTTAACTGTATTTAACTATAGACTTAACCATATTCCCCGTTATAACCTTGTTCCTAATGAAAAGGGTTACTTTCGGAGCTTGAAGGAAATCGTTTCCGATGAGTACGAAGGGTCCTAAAGTGAATACAAGAAGGATCTTGCCGAATAAAGGGGAGAGGAAGAAAAGGATAAAGTGTATGTACATGTATCTATGTATGTGTTTATATATCTATATGTATGTATGTATGTGTATAGGGGTTAGAATACAGGTGGGGGATGTCTGAGTTGAAGGAGAAGGGAGTTAATGTCCGTTTTTCTTGGTTAGTCCTCTCTCTCTCTCTCTCTCTCTCTCTCTCTCTCTCTCTCTCTCTCTCTCTCTCTCTCTCTTTCTCTCTCTCTCTTAGGACGATATCGATTTTCTACCGACATTGAAACGTCGAACGTGGCCGAGGAAATTCCCTTCAGAGCCGTCTGCTTCTTCGCTAATTGTTCGTTACGCCGACACGATTCTTTATTAGAGGTAGTGTGTCTTCATCGGACAAATGGCGTCTGGGCATGTTAGGTGTTAAGTCTTCTTCTTCTTCTTCTTCTTTTGCCTGGTCTCGACGTGGGAATTTAAGGTCTTCGTGTTCTCTCTCTCTCTCTCTCTTTCTCTCTCTCTCTCTTTCTCTCTCTCTCTCTCTGTCTCTCTCGTACCACTCCTTCTCTTTCTTTTTATTTCGTTAAAGTCAATCGTGACGATTCGATAAACTCGTTCGCATCGAACGATGTCCGTTAAATGAATTTTTTTAATATTATGTTAACGAACAAAGAAAGAATTTCACCCTTTTTCCTCCCATCTCTTACCCTCACCCTTATCCCTTTTTTTTTATTTATTCTTTTTATTTTTCTTTTTTTTTTTTTTTTATACCGTCCTGTTATTTTACTTTTTTCTATTTTTTTTCTTTCTTTCGTCCTTCCTACCCTCCCCCTACCCTCCAATGTTTTCCAGCTCTATGAAAAAGAACATTTGGAGTCTCCTATGCGAACGTCGAGAAAAATTCACACTTCTCTCGTTACGGTATTCGGTTATTCGTTACCTATATAAAACCAATTCACGTTCGACGAGCATCGAGACAAATTCGAGATCGTGCGTGCGAACTAACGATGAAACAAGCGAGATGAAAATCTGCTGCGAGAGTATTTACGAATACATAGTATGTAGATAGGTATGTACCGTACATACGTACATATACATGGATATATATATATATATATTTTGTCATCGAGAACAATCATCATCGACGATTGAAACATAGCCATCGTATTCGGTTTATCTTTTGTTATTTTGTTTCTTTTTTTGTCTTTTTCTTTTTCTTTTCTTTCTTTTTTTTTTCTTTTTTTCTTTTTTCTTTTTTTCCCCACATCGACACGTAGTATTGGTTTAATGAAAATGAACGGATACGAGTATTGGCTTGACGAAAAAAAAAAGTAGCATTTGATTTTTTGTGTACGCATATACGTACAGTCTTTTTTATTTTGTTTTTATTTATTTATTTATTTTTTTTATCAAAACTATTCACGTTCTATTTCTCTCTTTCTCTCTCTCTCTCTCTCTCTCTCTCTCTCTCTCTCTCTCTCTGTTTGTTTTTATTAGTTTAAATCTTGAAAAATATTTCGTTGATAGATCTCATTGATTTTCTCGCGTGATTTTAAGAAATGTTTCTTTCACGTGTTATCCTTTTTATTGGCCTACCTCTCTATCTCTCTCTCTCTCTCTCACACACACACACACACACCACACACACTGTCTCTCTCTCTCTCTCTCTCTCTCTCTCTCTCTCTCTTTCTCTCTCTCATACTCGTGAACACGATTAGTCGACACATGGAACGTGAAACGTGGTATCGTGAAATGAGATTAGTCGCACGAGTAATGCTTTGCGGCCGCGACAACATCGTTTACGGATTGTAATACAATCAGGAAGGAGACAGCTAAAATGTGTACGAGTCTAATACGTGTATTCAAACACATTACTATTATTCTATTTATCGATAATTATTTTGAGAAAAAAAAAAAAACGAATCTTATATCAACGAAGAATCAACGAAATTCTCTAAAGCAAATCTTTTTCGATCGTCAATGAAAATAAAAGATATTCATGAATTACGTTCAAAGTGGCATTACATGTATTTATGTATATGTATACGTAAGTACGTACACATAGATATATTGAGGTACTATCCACTCCTAGGCTATGTAATTGAGTTGAATTGATTTCGAAGGTCTCTCCAGGGTCCGACAATAGATCACTCTGATAGACGTGTCTCTCGTTGAACAGAGCGAATGAGAAAGAGAGAGAGAGAGAGAGAGAGAGAGAGAGAGAGAGATGGATAAAAAGATAGAATTAAAAATATATTCTCATTGAAATATTTCATTGTAGTTTAGTCGTCGCTCAGTCGGTCTTCGAATTACTATAATCGTTCGACTAATTGCTTCGGGTGGTTTATCGTAGATCTTCGGCTTAATTGCGAGCCGACCGCCGCGTTGAAGAATTCTCGGTGTAGTAATCGCATCGTTTATTTCGAAAATCTATGATGAGAAAAGGAAGCAGAGAGAGAGAGAGAGAGAGAGAGAGAGAGAGAGAGAGAGAGAGAAAGAGAAAGAGAAAGCAACCGATTATTACCGGAAGGAACTCATTAGCGCACGATCCAATTAAATCGCATCGTCGGTAATAATAACGGTAACGAGAAGTGGCCTGAGGTGAGTTTCGAATCTTTTCAAAAGAAAAAAAGTAGTTTCATATAGGGAAAATCGCAAGTCGCTCATCGATGTCTCGAACGTAAGCAATTTTGTACGAGTGGTTTGATATGAAGAAGTGTGAATGAGAGAAAGAAAGAAAGAGAGAGAGAGAGAGAGAGAGAGAGAGAGAGAGAGAGAGAGAGAGAGAGAGAGAGAGAGAAAGGAACAAAAACGTGCAACTGAAAAAATACCACTCGTCGTTCCCACATCGCGAGGTATATATATTTTTTTTTTGGAACAGAATTGTTGGAAGGAGCAAAAAAGAAAGAAATAACATTCCGTTTTAATTCGTCGGATGACGTAGATCGATCGGAACTTTTCTAGGACATAGAAACGAACTATAAATATAAATAGAATGATCGGTCGAATTAAATTATTTTCATGATGAAGAATTCATCGCGATTTTTTACCGAAAATAAATATTAACAGACTTCGCCTTCTGAGTTCGCTCCGGGTAGAATAGAATAAAGAAAAAAAAAAGAATGAAAAGAGAAAGATATACAAAGGTAAATAAATAAATAAATAAATAAATAAATAAATAAATAAATAAATAAATAAAAATAAATAAAAAAGAAAAGAATAGCTAGCTCGTCGACGAGGGTAGAGAAGCAATCGAAGCGAATTCGTGCCAAGCTTTACGATTAATTACCTTCCCAGTCAAACACCCTCCCTCGTCTCTTTTCGAATGGGGAGTCACGTGACGTGATTGACACTCGCGCGAGCAAACTTAACATACGCCGTGGTAATTCGTTCGAAAGAGTGAGAGCAATTCATTTTGAAGGATCGATACACGAAGGACACTCACAATACATACGCGATTCGCTTTTTTGCGTGCCGAAGGTCGACATTTTTCTTCCCTTTTCCCACTTAAAATACGTGTCCCAACACGGCACCTCTCGTATTTCAACGATAATTTACTATTCGAAAAGGACGATTCTCTCTCTCTCTCTCTCTCTCTCTCTCTCTGTCTATCTGTCTCTCTCTCTCTTTCTTTCTGTTTCTCTCGCTTTCTCTCTTTTCTATCCCTAAGGTACCGTATTTCGACTTCGATGACTTCGCTCGACCTCATTTATACATCGCGCACAGTGCTTATACATACACATACATACATACATACATACATACATACATACATACATACATACGCACACGTTCACGCAAAAGGGCTATGGAGGATGACGTCTTGCCTCGTGAATTCAGATTGCTTAGGTCGTCGTACGAAAGAGAAAAGTCGCCTTGAGGGTCGTCCTCGAAATTCGTGTTCTATCGATCGTGATTTCCTGGGTAAATGAGAATGGGAGATAAGACAGAAAGTAGGATCTATTTATTTCGATATAGAGAGGATATAGAAACGAAAGGAAGATGATAAATAAGAGTAATAATGATGATGATAATAATAATAATAATTGAATAATACTGATAAATATTTAATAATCATATTATAATAACGAGTATGAATCCTATATTATTAAATTAAATCATTATTTTATATTGATATATTTATACATTTCGTCAATTTTGTCTTAAAAACGAGCAGATGGATTTTGACAAAACTAAGTCGATCTATCATTTTCGATTATGAGAATATTATTTATAATTAGGTCTCGATTTTGATCAAATTCATTCGTGGAGTTTGATATAATTCGATATAATGTTTCTTTTTTTTTTTATTTTATATATTTTATATAGTTAGTGAACTTTGTAATTTACCGATACGATATTCACCGAATTTCATACAGGGCTCTCTTAGCGAAAGGTCAATGAACTTTGCAATGCACTATACGATATTCGTCGAATTTCATATGGCTTTCTTAACACTGGAATATAACCCTTATAATATAGTACGCTAATACTCAACTATGAAGAAAGTAGCGGTAGTTATCTCGACAATATGGTACTTGAATAGTTGTTATAGGAAAAATTTTTTATACCCTCAATCCTCTTTAACGAGCGAAGGATGCTCATGATATATAATTATAAAATCATTCATTTTTAACCTTTGCATTAATAACTTCTCCATCGCTAAGACTTAACCATATAAAGTTTGGCGAATGTCGTTGTCTATCGTTAAGACAAGTACATAAAATTCAATGAATATTGTATCTCGTTACACTAACTTTAGTACGTAATGATAAAATTATTTATATATCATCTGATTATTTAATCTACTAAATGAGTTTTCCTAAACTCAATACCTAGCTAAATCATTTTCTTACACCCGAAAACTATAAATGGATCAAAATCTTTAAGTTCTTCGTATTAAAATCTTTAAATATTTTCTTTTTTTTTTTTTTTTTTTTTTTTTTGTTAAATAAATATACAAGAATCGCTTGTTTGTTATAAAATTTTCTTGAATAATATCGTAGAATAGAAGTTTATTATAATGAAACGACATTTATTTATGAATCAATCCGATAGAATAACCCGTAAATACTTATGGCGTTGTATAAATCCATGTTATACGAGTTACTATATGATCTGTATGAATATGAAATATGTTTATTTGCATTTGGAAACACATATTTACGAAAGGTGGAATGATTTACTATAAAGTCTAAATTTCGAATTATCTTAAAATTTGTTTTTATATAGCAGAGGTCATAATTAAAGGAAAATGTGAAATTGTTATAACAAAAGGATTATTGATAAAATTAGACAGACGATTTATGCGGAAATAAAATTTTTCTTTTTTTACTTTCTTTTATACACACACACACACACATACACACACAGACAGACAGACACATATACGTATATACACAAAATATATATATTTAAGATGATCAAGTTAAATGGGATATCGATATAACTTGTTACACGAAAACAAGTCACAGTTTTCTCGTCGTATTATATAAATTTGCACAAATTATAAGAGAATTTTATTATATATCACATCATCGATATATATATTTATTTTTACTATATATCTCATCTTATAATAATTACCTATCTCGATTAACAAAATAGTTAGAAGATAGACCAAACGATCTTGTCATCCGAGAGAAAAAGAGAAAAAGATGTAGAAACGAAGAAATTTTAGAGACTGAGTAGGACAGAGTAAGACAGAAAAAGAGTGAAAGAGATAGATAGATAGATAGATAGATAGATAGATAGATAGATAGATAGATAGATAGATAGATAGATAGATAGATAGATAGATAGATAGATAGATAGATAGATAGATAGATAGATAGATAGTGTTATATGAATTTACTCGAATTATAAAAGACTTTTATTATATATCGTATCACTGATATATATACCTTTATATTTACTATATATCTCATCTTATAATAATTACCTATCTCGATTAACAAAATAGTTAGAAGATAGACCAAACGATCTTGTCATCCGAGAGAAAAAGAGAAAAAGATGTAGAAACGAAGAAATTTTAGAGACGGAGTAAAACAGAGAAAAACAGAGACATCCAAAAGATAGAGTGAGAGAAATGGATAGAGAAAAAAATAGAAAGAGAGAGAGAGAGAGAGAGAGAGAGAGAGAGAGAGAGAGAGAGAGAGAGAGAGAGAGAGAGAGAGAGACAGATAGACAGATAGACAGAGATGATTCTCACAAGCAGAATACATCGCGCTGACATCGGGCATTGGTCCGTAAATGACGTGTATGCGATTTCCGTGAATGTAACGTCGAGATTTATAGATCTGATGTCAATGGCACAACACAACATAACCGAGGCTATATCGACATATTGCGCTACTCGCAATGGGATGCGTCGAGTCAGCTCGTCTCGCAAGGCCTTTTGGATGATAGCAACAGCGACAGATCGAGAGGATGGAAGCTTATCGATGCCTTGTCAAACGTTGATCACAACGACCGTGTTAGCACGGATTAACGTTCATATCGCGGTTACTCGTTACACCTCGGGGCCATTCGTTGATGATGAACACTTTCGATCATCTGCCAGATTTCGTTACAGTTGCCAATATTTAATGTATCCCATGTCACTGTTATTATTGCTGCAAGTTACATATGCATTGGGATTGTATAGATTCGATCTATGATAAATCGTTGACAAATTTTTCTTTTTCCTTTTTTTTTTTTTTTTCTTTTTACTATCTTCCCCAATGTTATCGACTCTATTCTTTTTGATTTGGGTGGATTTTTATTTTTGCTCTTTTTCTCTCTTTTTTTTTTTTTTTTTTTTTTTTTTTTTGGGGAGGTAATGATCACTCGTTGCTCAGTGATCAAAACGAAGATAGTTATTTTTTATTTGTTTTGTTTTGTTTTGTTTTTTTTTTTTCTTTGATTTTTCAGTTTATTATTATGTATGTTACTGTTATGTTACCGTTAATTTTACATCCATATACTCGAGTGTTTTAATTTGTTGCAACGATTAATTCATTAATTAGTTCGTTCGTACAAAATTAATGATCGTTGGATTAATCCTTGTTAATTATATATGTCATATTATTGATCTCATATAATATAATATCGTGAATGTAATATAATTTCTTTTTTTTTTTTTTTTTTTAATAAGAAGAAAATTGATTTGAAAAGAGTTCAATCGAGTGTCCTACGTATTGTTCTTGGAGCATGTATCAATGTAATTTTCTCTCTTTAGTTAAGTTCAGTATCAACCAATATACCTTTCGTTCGATTCAATGGGTTAGACGAAAAGAAATGTCCTTTTTTGAAGTCATGAGATTCGTCGAATGAGCGTCGTCACGTTCGTTTCTAACGCTCGACGAAAAATCTCATGGCGGACTGTTGAAAGACGCGCGAAACGTGCGAGGAACGTGGAATCACAACGTACACGTTCATCTTACGTAACACATAGGTGCATAGAAAGTGAGAGAAGAAACGCCGTTAGGAGTAATACCGTGTCGAGGACCATGTCGTTTTACGAACCTGTCGAGAGCGCGAAGACGTAGATTCAACGTTGCGTCCTTTGGTCGACTGGAAGCCGAAGTGTCACGACGACTTCTTGCTCGATGTTCCCTCAGCGCCGCAGTATCGTACCACGCTGGGCTATAGTGTCTGATGTAAGAGTCTCTGGTGATACTGGCTGAAAGCACAGAATAAAGATTTATTTTAAGTAAGACGAGTTAAATCGTATGATTCGTTCGATCTATCCTGCTTCAAATATCATTCTCTTTTTTGTCAATCTGTTGATTCTTAACTTTATATATATATATATATATTTCTTTTCTTTTTATTTTGTTTTATTTTCTGTATAATAATAAATAATATACATGATATAGCTAAATTCATATACATCTTAACTTTGTGTGTTAGTCTTTGGTGATACTGGCTGAAAGCATAGAATAAAGATTTATTTTAAGTAAGACGAGTTAAATCGTATGATTCGTTCGATCTATCCTGCTTCAAATATCATTCTCTTTTTTGTCAATCTGTTGATTCTTAACTTTATATATATATATATATATATATATATATATATATATATATTGCTTTTCTTTTTATTTTGTTTTATTTTCTGTATAATAATAAATAATATACATGATATAGCTAAATCCATATCTCAACTTTGTGCGTTATACGTGTTTTGTGTATATATATTTTCTTTTTATTTTATTTTCCGTATAATAATACGTTAAATCTATATACATCTTGTTTGAAATTTATGCTAATGAAATTCGTATTGATTTGGGTTAGTTAAGAAATATGATCGTTTCGTTTTTATAACATTTCTCCGTATTATGTCAATCAAAGTTAATGTACATTGTTAAAAACGAAATAATTATGATTTCTGTAATTGATAAATTTGTAACTTTGTATTTTTTTTTTCTTTTGTATGTAATAATAAGCTAAATTCGTGTAAATAGATCGATTGTGTAGCGTAGTTTAAATGAGTTATCGTATCGATGAGTACGTTAAAAAAATTATTATATCAATCAACATTAGTTCGTTTTATTAAATCGATCAAAGTCAATATTAATTGCTAAAAGAATGATTATGATTTCTCTAACATTAAATATGAACTTTGAAATCCATCGAATTGATTGATTCCATAAATCTAGTATTAACGAGTGATTCTATAACGTCATGTAATTTTGACGTAACACGGTCTTCGTCAAAAAATGAATTATTAGTTTCTATCCGTAGATTAATGTTTGCCAAGTATATAAATTATTATAGTATAAATTCTACATTACGTAATATTGTTTGGACACGAAAAAAAAAAAAAGAAAAAGAAAAAGAAAAAAAGATTGGACTTAAGAAGGATTTAACAAATTTCTCATTCTTACTTTTATCGATGAATTTTAACAGGTACGATCCATCTGTCGTTAATCATTCAATAAATCCTATACGATAATATTTTACGATAACACATAGAAATGGTTTCAAATGAAACTGCGATTATAATAATCAAAAAGAGGGAGAAACAAGGGAGAGATAGAGAGAAGAAAGAGGAAATATTCAAGGAAATGAATTGGCAGAGTTTGACTAAGGAGAGGAAGAGAGAAGAACAAGAAGAAGAAAAAGAAGAAAAAGAAGAAGAAGGAGAAGAAGAAGGAGGCTCGATATCGGTGGAATCTGAAAGCGGAGATATAAATGCAAACTGTCGTCGGCGTAATTTACTTTTATTATCCGATAAATTCGAGAACCTTTACTTTGGTGAGAAGAGGAAAGGAAGAGGAACGCAGAAGAACGACGATGGTGGCTGCGATTACGAGCGAAGGCCAATCTTCATATGCAAATCCAGCATAAGCGTAACGACTCTTCCAACGTGCTGCTGGTGGCGCTGGTGATGGCGACATACCAGAAGCCAACAGCACCACCACCATCGCTACTTTCACCAGCAGCAGCCCTGCGGGTGGTCCAAACGCGTTATCGCCTTGATAACAATTTTATTACACCTTGAGATCTCTCGTTCTAAAAGGAACCGAAGCTTATTTCCCTCTTTCTTCCTCTGCCACCCCTCTATTTCCTTTTCTGGAACTTCACAGACAATTTTTCAAAGTCACTCAAGAGCCGTACATGTTCTCTTGCCACGTCACAGATAAGACACGTTACCTTTCCAACCTTCTCTCTTCTTCGACTTCCCTTATTTCCCCATAAAACGTGTATTTTTATATGGGTATATGTATAAGAATGAGAAAGAGAAAGAAAAACGATAGAAAGAAAGAAAGAAAGAGAGAGAGAGAGAGAGAGAGAGAGAGAGGCTTCGAATACAAGGTTCCTTTAGAAAAGAAAAAAGAGAGAGAAAAGAGAGTGCGTGCGAGAGAAAGAGAGAGAAAATCGCCATCGCGTGTTTAAGATCAGAGAGATAAGCTTGTCCTCCTCACTCTTGGATACTCGAATTAGCATCGCTCTCGACGATAGGTAGGTGTCGTTGGCTATACATCGTGTTACCTATGCTCTCTCCTAGCCGAGCTTTTACCGAAGAATAATTAAGGCGAAGGCTGTAGTGCATAGCACGCGTAACTCGTTACTCAGATAACGGCAACGTTTCGAGCTTATCGTGACACTCCTCTCTCTCTCTCTCTCTCTCTCTCTTTCTTCGAGACCTATGTTCTCTGTTCTCCCTTCTACTTTCAACGAATAAGAAGAAGACGAACAAGTAGTAGTAGAAGTACGTTTTTACAAGATTACTTTTTGCTGCTTTCGTGAGGAAACGACATCGCGCTGGATGGAAAACGACGGATGGAAGCATAGACGAAGTAACGAACTTCGTGGCAGAAGTTACTATCTGAACGAAGAAGACGTTACGGAATTTCTGAACAGGCAGTTCAATGGACAAGAAGCTTCTCTTTCACACTGTCTAGTTCACTAGGTAGAACGTTGTTCCGGTCTCCATCGAGAGACCACGATCTTACTCCACGAGGAGAGTAAGAGAGGAGGAAGAAACTGAGACTGGAATGTCACTTCATGGAAGAAGTTTCTTTTCAAAAAGAAGAAGAAAAGAAAAAAAAAAAGTGAAAGGCAAGAAAAGAAAGTTAAAGAAAGAAAGAGAGAAGAGAAAAGAAAAGAAAAGAAAAGAAAAGAAAAGAAGAACGTTCATGTAGCGGATAATAGTAACCCATACTACTTCAATTTATTTTTTTATTCATTTTCATATTTTTTTTTGTTTTTTTTTTTTTTTGTTTTTTTTTTTGTCGGACTTTGAAACATTTTAACCTTTCTTAATTATTAAAGGTTATTGCACGAAAAGACAACGTTTATGTTATATCACAGATAAAATTTCATGCCAAGTATATCATTGTTATTTATTTTAGAAACGAATGAGAGAAGGGATGTTAAATCCGATCGAAAGTTTTTATTATTGTTTGATATTACATGAAAGTAACGAAGAAGGTAATGATTGTAAAAATGACGTACGATTAAGGGAAATAATTTGATCAAATTTTGTAAACGATACGTTACGTTTCTTATATTTTTCAGAGGAAATCTTTCGCAAATGAAAGATTAAAAGAATTATCTGTGTTGACTGTAAGCTGTGGACGTTACTTAGCGATCATAAATTTTTCGACATTCATGAAAAATTCATGCAAATTCCGAGTAAAAACATATCGTAGAAAGAATTAATTTATGATCATTTAATATTTCATGAATCAAATGAGTATCGATTTATAATTTAATATTCTTAGACGTTATTATCACGTTCCAAAGCGTAAAAATATTTCTCTCTCTCTCTCTCTCTCTCTGTCTTTTCCTTTCTTCCTCTCTCTCTTTTTCTCTCTTTATTTCGTTAGAAATAATTAATAAGATTGGATCTTAGCAAAGTATTGGATGTATAAAATTTTAAAGCTTTTAGTCGACACCGTAGCATTTCATTCTTCCATAACAACGAGCTATTTTACTTTCTCTCTCTCTCTCTCTCTCTCTTTTCTCTCTTTCTGTCTCTCTAGCTTTTAACTGGCCGATAAAAACACACGACAGCACGGGAAAACGCGCGACAGTTTGTAGTAACGGCCAGCTACGTATTTTTTTTTTTTCTTTTTTCTTTTTCCTACTCGTCTGAAGAGCCACGATGGCGATATGAGCTACCGTCGAAAATAAAGATTGTTCTTGATTGCCTAGCGTTATCGTTGGCATTGTCGTTACCGTTACCGTTATTGTACCCGAATTACACGTACACACGTCGAAATTCCATTAATGGCTGTTACGAGCACGGCCTATCTGTGCATTTAAACATTTACCTTTTTTTTTTCTCTCTCTGTCTACTCTACTCCCTCTTTCTCCCTGTCTCTCTTTCTCTCTCTCTTCTCTCTCTCTCTTCTCTCTCCCTCTCTCTTTCGTTTGCAAACCTTTCGTCCCATTTACAAAATATATTTCCAAACGGTCCGCCTATTGTTCAATTTTGTCGAGAAATTATCAGAAATAATGTATCTTTTTTAATGGTATAATTAAAGTTCTCGTGGACGATCAAAATAATATAAAGGAAAATGAACGATCGATTCTATCTTTTGCACGCAGTCACTGGTAATCTATTTTCACGTATCGATGTTGGATACATCAAATTGTCTAGCCCGTTCCTAGAGTAATTACCAGAGAGATTAAAATGGGTACTGGAAGTGCTGGTTCGATCGAGGATCGAACGCAATTATAACGAGAGAGAGAGAGAGAGAGAGAGACAAAGAGAGAGACAAAGAGAGAGAGATAGAGAGAGAGATAGATAGAGAGAAAGAGAGAGAGAGAGAGAGAGAGAGGGATAGAGAGAGAACAAGATGAATAGAGAGATGGGAGGTAGTGGTGGGTCACACACACACACATATATATATATACATACATATATACATACACGAGTCATTGCCGTCAAGCACGGTAGGGGGATGAAAAATGGTTTGATAGATACTTCAGCTACGAACAATGGGGTAATGCCATCCAGTATCCGGGTCACGCGCGTGTAGCTTCGCGAGAACATGACGGCGACACGCGCTCGTCAACTCGCTCGCTCGATCCATTGCCATCGCAATCACCATCGTCTCATCGTCGTCATAGTCGAACATCGATAAAATTTACACTTTACGAACGTGGAGATTCTTTTCTTTTCTTCTTACGACAATAGGGAAGGGTATTATGATTAATCGAGTGGCAAACATGTGACAAGCTTTTTTATATATATCTTATATGAAAGAAAAGAAAAAAAAAAAGAGATGAGGAAGGGATGGAATGAAGAAAAAACAAAACAAAAAAAAAGAGAAAAAGAAGAGAACGTAAAAGAAAGCATCGGGGAATGAATTGGAGAATTTTTTTTCTTTTTCTTTTTTTTTTTTGTTTTTGTTTTTGTTTTCTTTTTTCCTTCCTTTCTTCCTTTCTTCTTTCTTTCTTCCTTTCTCTTTTCTTCTTCTTTTTTCTTTTCTTTTCTTTTTTCTTTTTTTTTTTTTCGTTAGGAAAACCTAGTAAATTTTTGTGCTTGGAACTTTCACGATTCTATGATAAGAATTTAAGAAATTTTCTATTTCTTCTTTCTCTCTTTTAGTAAGTTTTTCGAGTTGATATTTTGTCCCAGAAAGTTGTGAAAATTTTCAACGGAGAGCTTAAGCAAATTTTGTTCGTTTCACTTGGTGAAATTAAGAAAGGTAGTTTATTTTAAGATCGTTTGTATCTCATCGACTAACCTATCTATGTGGATACGACAGGGAATTGTTTAGGGAGATCAAAGGACTAGGAGGAATATTTAGATTAGGCCTCGAAAAGACGACGTTTCGATTATCGAAGAGAGAAAGAGGAAGACACAGAGAGAGAGAAAGACAGAAAGAGACAGAGAGAGAGAGGGAGAGAGAGAGAGAGAGAGAGAGAGAGAGAGAGAGAGAGAGAGGATGATGGCGACGTTCCAACGGATGTCACCAGCAGCGAAAAAAGTAAAAATTGCTGGATATTGACGCGAGAAATTGAACAATGAGAGCGATATTCCGTGTCCGTTCCGCACGTGAATATGACACGTTGATGATAGCCGGCCGGCCGGTATACCGTTCGAGCTAACCGAACGAGATCGATCCATTTGAAATTACCGATGAGAGTTCCGTCGATACAGATAACAAATAATACTCGATCCTATCTTGACCGAACGTACATTGATCATCGGTCTAGAAGATGTAACGTTTGAAACCTCGTTATAGCTCGAGAAAGTGGAACTATCATTAAACTGCTTAAACTTAAACTACTTAAATCATCGTCATCGTCTCGTTATATGAATGTATCGATTCATGATGTATCCAAATATTTTTCTCTCTTTCTTTTTTTTCTATACAATCTTTTTTGTTTGTTTTTTTTTTTTAATTATTTATTTAATTTTTTATTCTTCTTTTTTTTTTTTTTTTTTTAATAATCAGGAATCGTCCGACCGAAATGTTTGCAACGTCGTACGACTTTCTTTTTCGTTTTTCTTTCAGAAATATATAATTAAGAATCGTACGACTAATGGCGTATGATTGCTCGGACAAGTCGCATATTCTCTTCTTCGTTTTTATTTTAGATATGATGATAATTAGTTATACTATCGCTAAGTTTTCGAAAAATACGTTTAAACGAAGCGACTCTTGCGATTCGTGGAAGTATACCTTCGCGGAAATTTGTACGTTCAAATTCGGAAAATTTGAAACACGGATTGCGAATTTCATCGGGATGATAGGGATCAATTTTCTTTTTTTTTTTTTTTTTTTTTTATAGTAAGAATTATAGTATTTTAAAGTAAAAACAAGAAGGGGGAAGAAGAAAAATAGAATAAGAAAGAAAGTTTGTGGATTTTGTCGTCGCGTATTTCATGAATTCTGAATTGACGTGGCCATTTTTCTTTTTATCCTTCTTCTTCTACCACTACCACTACTACTACTACTACTACTTCTTCTTCTTCTTCTTCTTCTTCTTCTTCTCTTTCTGTTTCTTTTTCTTTTAATTTTATTTCTCGGTTCCTCTCTCCTTCCGTTGTAGGAAAAAGCGTGAGAATTTGAGCGCTTCTCTACCACCTTCTTGTAAAACTGGTAGATACGAACCTCTCGATCGTTTAATTTATTATCGCCTTCGACGGGTAGCTAAAGATTTACATCGTAATTAATTTTATTATGCAAAAAAGTCCCTTCGTAGTTCGTTGCGATTTTTGCATGATATTAGCAGTGGCAAGAAGGGATCTCGTCGTCGGCCCTTTGAAATTAAATTAGAAAGATAGAAAGAGAGAGAATGAAAGAGAGAGAGAGAGAGAGAGAGAGAGAGAGAGAGAGAGAGAGAGAGAGAGACATCAGACAGACAGACAGACAGACAATAAAATCAACAACGTTTGTTTCCGTATAAAGTTAGAATGTTATTTGTAAATCCCGCCGACGATTCATTCGTAAGAAATTCATTTCCACAATAGAAACGATCGTTTCGATCAAAGAACGTCTAGAGACGATCTAAAAGAATTTTCGTGATATTTTAAAAATAAGATCGTACCTCACGGCATTTATAAAAGATGCAAACAATTTGTATGATATTTTTTCCCCTCTCTCCCTCTCTTTTTTTCTCTCTGTCTACCTCTCTCTTTCTTTTTCAATCGAAACAGCCGGCACTTCGTAGAATTTGGAGAAAAAACGACTGACCTCGACCTGACAGGTGGTGGTATATCGATTAAATATAAAATCCTTATGAATTATTCATCGAACGACAGATCGACGTCGTGCATATAGGTAGATGCTTAGCCGCTATTTGACAAGCCTGCTGACAGCGAGTTTAAATATCGGTAGAGTGATATTAATAATTCACGGTCGATCGACATTGGATAAAAAAAGAGGAAGGAGAGGGGGGAGAGAGAGAGAGACATAGAGATAGAGATAGATATAGAAAAAGAAAGAGAAAGAGAGCAATAGAGAATGATCTTCGTCGTCGTTTTTAAAAATCGAAATGGTAGCTGTCAGACTCGTTCGTTCGTAAAGAAATACAACGTCGGTAAAAACAAAAGGTTTTGGCTAGAAAAAAAGAGATAGAGAGAGAAAGAGAGAGAAATAGAAAGAGCCTACTGTAAAACGTCGTTGCTTCTGCCGGAAAACGAAATACCAGCTCGTAGATTTCGGCGTAAAAGCGTGAAAGCAAGCCGCACGGATTTTTCTCCCTGTGGAACAAAGCTCGCGTAAGCTTCGCTCGTGTTCGTGTGTGTGTATATATGTGTACGTGCTTTTCATAAGAGATTGACAGAAGAGTACATATATATATATATATATATATGTATATATACACACGCACACACACACACATAGAGGCACGCACGCACGCAGACATACGTATCCGAATATGCAGAGTGAGTCGATAACTATTTCCAGATGAAGTAACACTTTATTCTATGGTTCTCGGAGTAAAACGATCAAAACGAAATGTTCGATGTAAAATTGTTACGTTATTTGCTTCGTTTTCCATATTTTTTCTTTTCTTCCCTTTTTATTCTCCTCCTTTTCTTCTTTCTTTCTTTTTTCTCTAAAAAAAAGAAGTTTTTCTTTCCATCGCCATTTTCTACGTCGTTATTGACTTACCACCGTAACTTGTATGTAAGTTCGCTTGTACCTTGAAAATAAGGACTTTGAGGAAACGGTCTAGTGAGAGTATTTAAACGGTTTAGCTCGATGCATTCTCTTAAAGAAAAGCGAAAGCAAAAGAGAAATAGAGAATAGAGAAGCCAACTCTCAAAGGATAGAAACGAATTAAATCCAACGTAAAGGCGAGAGTGCGGAGAGAAAACGAAGCGATGGAAACGCGTAATGAACTTGCAGTAACAGTAACAGCAGTAGTAGCAGCAGTAGTAGCAACAGCAGCACCAGCAGCAGCAGTAGCAGTAGTAACAGTACTAGTAATAGCACGTAGAGCTTGGGTCGGGTCGAGAGGTAGAGTTACGCGAGAGTCGCGTGTCTTGGATAACGTGCCAACGAACGAACGACCGTCTAGCTAGGTGCCTGGTCTGTGTTTCCTGTACAATTTCCAGCAATTAGTTTCCATTTTGACGCTGAAAGACTCGGACTGAGTGGCAGACGGTTTAAAACCGAAGCTGGTTATTTCTTTCAAAGCTAACCTTTTACATATTAGCACATACATACGTACAAACATACATACATACATACATATATATATATATATATATATATTGCTTATACATATATACATATACATATATATATATATGAATGAAAAAGTATGTGTATATATAAATATATATTGCTATATATATATAATGCTTAATATATATATATATATATATATATATGTATATATATATAGAGTGTTTAATATATATATGTATGTATGTATATATATATAGTGTATGAATATATATATATATATATATATATATATATATATAAACGAAGAAGTATATGCGTGTGTGATATAATAATAATAATAATAATAATAATAATAATAATAATAATAATAATAATAATAATAATAATAATGATAATAATAATAATAATTTGTATGTGTGTATTATTTATCAGATAAAATTTATCAAAGATTTATAGTTAGTGCATAGTATTATATTATATAGTTTAACAAGATTTAAGTATTTTATTTTATCTTTCTTTTTCTTTCTTCGTTCCTTTTTCCTTTTTCCATTTCTTTTTTTCTTCTCTTTCTAATATTTTATCAAGATCGTCACGTTATGTTGCGAGTTTCCAAAACGTTGTTTCACCTACGTTAATGGAAGTTCCGGATGAAAGTGGAAAAAGTATAAGAATAAGAAAAAGAAGAAGCATGGCTCTCTGACCATAAAAGCCAAGTAAGAGGAGAATGGCTTTTAAACGCGAACGATACCGCGGCAAATCATGGCGATAAATTAACTCCGTTGGTGGCCTGGTTAAGTACTCCTTGTCGTAGGGTCGTCGTCAACTTGTAAAACAGCAGGAAGTGGCCGTGGCTATGTAAGAGAGGAAGGTGACGCCCACTAAATGCTTTCTCGAACTTCCGATTATCGTGGCCGTGTAATTGAATATGGAAGAGACATCATGGATGAAGAATAAAACGAAGAAGATGAAGAAGAAGAAGAAGAAGAAGAAGAAGAAGAAGAAGAAGAAGGAGGAGGAGGAGGAGGGAAGATGAACTACGAGCTTTCGTTTTATAGTCGATCTATGAAATGTAAGAAAACAGGTGTAAAAAGTGAAAGAACAAGAACGTATATATATATATATATACGAATATATATATGCACGAATCGATGTGTTGTTTACGAACACATAGGAAACACGATAATCCTGGGAAAATGTCACCGTGCGTTATATCATGAAAAATAATAATTGTTGCGATCGATGGTTCGATCCTTTCTTTTTTGTCTTTTTCTTTTTTTTCTTTTTTTTTTCTTCTTTTTTTTTTCCCCCTAGAAATTCAAGTCTTCCTATGGAATATGAAAAAAATATTTGTGTACTTTTAATTTAACGGAAGCTTTGCCCTCGCGCTTTCGACTGCAGTAAAAAAAGGAATAAAAGGAAGAAATAAAAAAAAAAAAAAAAAATAGAAAGAAAGAAAAAGAAAAAAGGAAAAGGAAGAAGAAGAATATATGAAATTTCAATTTTTTAGCTTCTTCGTAAAAGGTCTACGATCGCTTTGACGACTCGTTATACCTGGGATAATTAATGTCATCCCTTTAATGGCGTAATCTACCATGGAATATACGGATAGCTCGTAGATCTCGTATACGTTTAATACGGGTGCAAAATTGCTCCGGAACATTACAAATGGATGTTGTAACGTCGTTCTAACATTTTACGCAGTTTTCTTTCGTAGTTTTAACGTCGAGCTCTCTCTCTCTCTCTCTCTCTTTCTCTCTCTTTCTCTCTCGCAAACGTTTCTGCTAGATGCTGGAATTTTACGTTCGCGCGTAAAAAGAAAACAATTTCGTAGGACAAATTTGGTTGGTGGTCGTTCACATCGACCGTTTCACTTCGATTTAAAACGAGTTTAACTTATAAAGAAATCATTCTCTCGTCTCGACAGGATACGATTAAAAAAAAAAAAAAAAAAAAAACAACAAATACGAATTCGTAATTACGATTCATATTTGATTCGTATCTGGACAGTATCATATTTTGTTCCTCTTCGTCGAATCTTTTAATACTACCGTCTGATTCTTCGTTATATTTGACAATGTTAAATCTCTTTTCAGTGTAAATTTTCAACTCGAGACCCATTCAAATTTCCACTAGGAAAATCGTGAATGGCACCCCTTGGAATAGCACTATCGCTTATTCTCGATGTTTGCGTCGATCAATCGTATCCGCCCTACGAATTTTCCCTTTTCCAGTTTTCCCTTTTATCTCTCTCTCTCTCTCTCTCTCTCTCTCTCTCTCTCTCTTTCTCTCTCTCTCTCTCTGTCTTTCTTTTTCGTTCGACGTTAGTAGACAAGTAGAAAATCGCTGGTTTGCCAGCAATGGATCGCTACTAATTTGCACACTGTGTTTCTCTCTCTCTCTCTCTCTCTTTCTCTCTCTTTCTCTCTCTCTCTTTACCACCATCCATCTCTATCTTTCTCTCTTTTCCTTGCTCGTCCACGCGCATACTACTTCTCTCTTTTTCCTTCTCTCTCTCTCTCTTTTTCTATTTATCCTTCTCTCTCTCTCTCTCTCTCTCTCTCTCTCTCTCTCTTTCTCTTTCTCTTTCTCTTTTCCATGTTTGCATCGACGTAGAGAGAAAAGGAAAGCGACGAGAAAAGGATGGAGCAACGAGGGTAGAAAAAAGCGAGATAATGACGGCACTGCGCCACAATTGCGCTGTCTATCGGACTTGCTTTTTTACCTAGCAACCTTTCCTCTTACTCTTTTCTCTCTTCGCCTATCTCTTCTCTTACCTATCGTTGACTATGTATTTACTTCACGAAAATGGCAATCCTTGGATCCTCTTCATCCCTTCTATATCTTTCTTTCTATCTCTCTTTCTCTTTCTCTTTCTCTCTCTTTCCATTTGTTTTTCTTTTTCATTTGCTCGCTACGCCGAATAAATATCGTCTTCCGTCCTTGTTCAAGCCCTTACTCCTCTTATTCCTCTTAACAATGGCCGCGTTTTTCGAACGAATTCTTTTTTCTCTTTCTTTCTTTCTTTCTTTTTTTCTTTCTACTTTTGGAGAAGCACCGAAATGAAATATTTTCCAATAAATAGCTTTTAGTTTTCGTCGTTAACGTCCTCCCACGTTCTTTTCTTGGTAATCGAGGTGCGTCATCGTTATTTCGATCGCATGAATAATATTTTCTTTCCAAGAAATTTCCTTCCTTTCGAGAAAGGAGATCGAATTTTTTTGTTTACGATCGTTATTTTACGATATAGTTGTAACGTTATGTCGATCGTAGAAAAATGTTTTAGATACGTATACTCCTATTCTAACCACGAAATCTAACGAAAAAATATATAACCGTTCTCAACATAGTTTCGAAAGAACGTTCTTTTACGGAGACGATTTTCAATATAAATATATATATATATATATATATATATATATATATACAACACACATACACACACACACACACACATATACATACATAGCAACCACAGGCCAGTATATAGATATTTATTCGAATGGAAAGTGAAAATACGATTGGCAAACTTGGCCAATATTCGTCGAGCCATTCGGGAAGGCACCGAAAAGGGTCCTTCATTATTCTCTCGACTCCCGTCAGCTGCTGGTAATAACAATTTCTCGTGGTATCCGATCGATTTCTATCGCGAGAGACTCCAACGACACTTAACCAACCCTTTTAGCGATGACAGAGAAATAAAGAAAGAAAGAAAGAAAGACAGAAAGAAAGACAGACAGACAGACAGACAGACAGACAGACAGAAAGACAGAGACAGACCGAAAGAAATAAAAAGAAAATACTCTCGAATATCCGTGACGATGTATCGACTTTTTGTCAGGTTACCGGTCGAAGAAACAAGAATATTCCTTCCACCTTCTTTTCTTTCTTTTTCTTTTTCCGTAAACTCTCGAGGATCTCTCTCCTACCTACATAGATCGAAGAACGACGAAGAATTCTCTCTCTGCAGGAGTTTTTCCATCTGCAGAAAGTTTGCCACTTCGCGAGAGACGTCGGAAAATCCGAAGGGTCCATGCTATCGCTATCTTTCTCTTGTCCTCATTCTTCCTTCATCCTAGACCTTCCGTCTATCTCTTTTTCTCTTTCTCTCTTCTCGTCTGGTCACGATAAAACGCAACGACCATTCTTTTTCTCTCCATCTCTTCTTCTTTCTACTATCTCTCTAAAACAACATTATCCGATGAAGTTTTGAAGTTGCAGTCGAAGCAAACGAGGAATATCAAGATATTGGTCAGAGGACGAACGATGGTGATTCGACATTTTTAATTAATTAATTAATCAATCAATCAATCAATCAATTAATTAATTAATTAATTCGTTTGGAACGAAACTCCCGATTGAAAACGATGTAAAGAGGAAAAAGAAAAAGAGAAAGAAATCTCGAATCGTTGAAAATACACATGCTCGTCGAAGAATCATTCGGTTCTCTGGTTCGATCAGTTTTCTTCGACGACGCTTGTTCGACGGGAACAATCTCACCGAGTCACCCTTTCTTAATCCTCGAACTTCGAACCTCCTTTTCCCGTTTGACTCACGTCTTTTCTCTCACGTTAGAAAGTGCTGTATCAAACGGAAGCTTTACGGCACTTTTGCGTGGTCGTTATCGAGATTTCTATGTTGTCGGAGTGGGACCTTCCATCGTCGAATTAGTGCCACGATCGCGGGATATTGAGGCTGGCGTCGTTTAGGGGACGCGTTGGAAAAAAAGGAGTAGTAAAAAAGAGAAAAAGAGAGAGAGACAGAGAGAGAGAGAGAGAGAGAGAGAGAGAGCTAATGATTAAGAGAGAGAGAAACAGAGAGAGAGAGAGAGAGAGAGAGAGAAAGGAAAAAGGGAGAATGAAACGAGAGGGCCGATTGAACGTGACGAGCATCCCGCATGTCGTAAAAATTCATGGATCGAAATTTACGAGAGGGGTGAGTGCGAGATAGACGGGGGTAGCTTCGAAATTTCCGATTAACGATCCTCTATCTTTCTCTTTTACGCGTATATACACTCGTTCGGTCTCTCTCTCTCTCTCTCTTTCTCTCTCTGTCGCTCTGTCTATACGTATGTCTGTCTGTCTGTCTGTCTGTCTGTCTGTCTATCTATCTATCTATCTATCTATCTGTCTTTCTCCGTATTTGACTGCCGACTGGTTATCGTCCATCGATTCGTGGCTTTTTCACTCGAACTTCTTTTCCCTCCGATATTATTCTCTATATCCCATCCTAACCTCCCCTCCAACCCCTTACCTACCACCCTCTTTTGGTACGACCGCTGTCGCTTTTACGACTTATCGATAAATAAGTGTGCTCGTTCGCGCGATAAAAGTCGATATTCGCGCTGCGAACGGAATTAGAGACGTAATTGGAAATTTGCCATCGAGTGCGTTACTCCCTCGGGGATACTACCTATTGCACCCAGTGTTTCTCTCTCTCTCTCTCTCTCTCTCTCTCTCTCTCTCTCTCTCTCTCTCTCTCGCTTTCTCTCTCACACTCTGAATTTTTCTCATTTTATCGAGTTTCCATTGGCTTTATCGCGTCGAAACTTCCTTCCTTGTCCCTCTCTAACCATTATCTCTCTCTTTCTGTCTCTCTCTCTCTCTCTCTCTTTCTGTCTCTGTCTGTTCTATCTCTGTCAACTTTTCTACAATTTTGCTTTTTCTTCCTTTAATCTTTGTTTCCCTTTCCTTTTATATTAATTTTAAAATCCGGCTCGCCGTATCGGTCTGATTATTTCATTAAACGCCGTTAGAATTTCGACGTGCGAATCTATGTCGTAGAAAATCATTAGAAATGTTAATGGAACGTTTATACGAAACATTTTGATTACGTTTTAATTGCTGCATTTGTTACTTTTCCTCTCTCTTTCTCTCTCTCTCTCTTTTTTCTTTCTTTTTATATTTCTTTATTTCTTTTTTTTATTTCTCTTTTCTTCGTTTTTTTTCCCTTTTTTTTCTTTTTTTTTTTTTCTAGTTTGACGAGTCTCTCGAAGAACGTACGTAATACTTTAATTTTCATTTAGCGTAGAAAGGATACGTTTCGAGGGAGCATCGTATTTCGAAAGTTACGCTCCTCGTAAATGGAACATATAACGAGAGAAGAGAGAGAAATACAAGATGTTCTCGATTACATGGGTCGTCGTAGTCTCTTCGAAGGACCTCTCCTTACGCTCACGACCATTCTCTAAGCATTTTCTACGTCCGCAAGGAGCTATCCTTTCTTAGTGTTCGTCTGATGTGTCTCTTAACTCGCTCATTAAATTAAATCACATCGATAACCTCAAAGCTGAACATCGAAACATACATACATATATACGCACGTCTACATACACGTACAAATTACGTATAAATCGAGTTAGAATATTATATATATATTATATATATATAATATGTGTACGTACGTGTATAATACGCGCGCGTGTGTGTATATGTGTATATTTGCATATTCATTGGTGATCTTTAGATTGGAGATTTTACGAATAAATTCGGCGATATGAACATTCGTTAAAAATCCATTCCGGTTAAGTTAACTCTGGTATGATTACTATCAATACATATACACGTTATTATAGCGTGGTTAGCAACTACCTATATAGAAGAGTAGAGATGTTGCTCGTTAGCAAGCACTCTCTCATTATTTATCATTCACTAAATTCGAGCATTCGTACGATCGACTAATCGATATTTATAACGTGTTACATAATGACGCTAATACATATGTATATATGTAATAAAACGATCGCACAGGGGAGTTTGAAAATTATGGAAATATCCCCAGAGTTTTTCCGTCCAATGACGAATTCTATGTAACCGAGACTCGACATATCGAATAAAAGGAGAGAAAAAAAATCTGTTCGCCCTCTTTTTATCTGTCTATATGTACATATATGTATATACATATATATATATATATGTATATATGTATGTGTGTATATATGTATATATATATATATATCTTCCTCTCTTTCTTTCTCTCTAAACCCTTCGGAATCGTAAACGGAAACGGGTCGCGAGAAAGCCGTTAATCCCACGACATTAATTTTAATATCCCAAGCGGCTTGTCCTCACGAGAAAACGTTACCGCGTAGTAGGTATATTAGTTAGCTTTTTCATATTTTTCCTTTTTGTTTCCTCCCTCTTCCTTTTTTTTTCTCCTTTTCTATTTCTTTTTTTTTTCCCTTTTAAAAGAGGAAAAGCTCGAAAAAGGAAGGAGAAGAGCTGTGGTGGCGGTGGCAGTTGCGGAGTCGAGCTTATCGAAAAATAAACGCTTAAGAGCGTGAACGAAGAGAAAGAGAAAGAGAAAGAGAAAGAGAAAGAGAAAGAGAAAGAGAAAGAGAGAGAGAGAGAGAGAGAGAGAGAGAGAGAGAGAGAGAGAGAGTGGATTGGCGAGGAAAGCAATTGGCACGTAACCGTCGCTAATTCCAAACGAAATATATTCAACGAAAGCTCTCACCACGAGAAATAAGCTTCCTTCGAGCACCATTACCGCGTTAATATTAGCTTCAGTGTGGGACATCTGGCTCGTTCGAGTCGGTCTACCGCGCTTTCGATATCGGTTTCTTCCTTTTTCTTTCATTTCGTTTCGTTTCGTTTCGTTTCGTTTCGTTTCGTTTCGTTTCGTTTCGTTTCGTTTCGTTCTTGCAAAGAAGGATAAAAAAGGAAGAATAAAAAAAGAAGAAAAAGAAGGAAAATCATTTTCTCCATGGAGGGACCCTAAGGATCGGAAGGACGATTATGCGAAAAGAAACCCCACGTTGTCCGTGCATATCTAACCTAGGAATATTGCCAATTTTATTTAATTTATTCGATCGGATTCGACAGGGGTTCGTTCGTACGTGTCTATATATGTGTGTGTGTGTGTGTGTGTACACATGTGTTTGCTTTACGAAAGAAAGAGAACCGTGAAAAATGATTTTACCAGAAAATTATATCAGATTTTTCTATAATATATCTTCCGTGATAAGAAAAAAAGAAAAGCTATCGACGAATCCTATTAGTTCTTTTTTTTTTTTTTTTTTTTTTTCTTTTTTTTAATCGTACAATCTGTAGGATTATTGCAATTGAAATTGCAATAGATTGATCTGCGATGTGTTGTTAATAGCAACGGTAAATATTTTTGGATGCTTCGAAGTAACTTTTTTTTTTCTTTTTTTTTTTTTTTTTTTCGGAAAACAAATCTATCGTTTTATTTCAATTATTTATATACGTATGTTTTAATATACGGAGAACGTACTCTTACATTCGCGTTGATTTCATTGATAAATATTTTTCCAAGGACGTTTGATTATTCGTTCACTGTGATCGACGTTAAGGGATGATTTTGATGTTTGACCTTTTCAAGGTGATATTTCTTTCGATAGCTAGATGGTTAGAATGGTTGGAAAGAAAAGAGAAAGAGAGAGAGAGACATTTTGAAATGCTTGCGCGTTTCAGCCTATCCCGTTTTCACGTCGAATCAAATAAAGCTGGATTCCTTTGCCACGGTACGTTTTCCTTCCATTTCGTTTTTCTTTCCATCTTTCTCTCTTTCTTTCTGAGCACACTGCTACGTCATTTCGCGTTACGTTGCGAGATAACTCTCCTCTACAGTGATTCCATCTCATAAAACGTACCTATATACATACATAAATCCATTCGTTCGTTTTCTCATATTTAATCGAAACCCCGGTACATCCTGAATATCCAAAATAGTAAGTGAAAAGTAATAAAATCCTGAATTACAATATACAACCTTGAGATTTTACTTGGAAATCGAATGAAATTAACGGGTTGATTCATTCGTTAATTAATTGATCGATTAATTAATTAATGAATTAATAAAAGGAAATCAGACGTAGGAAATAAAATTCAGCGTTTCGGTTTAATTTCCTTTTTTAGGAAGATCGTCTAAAAAAAAAAAAAAAAAAAAAAAAAAAGAAAAAGAAATCCCTTCGCGTATTGATTCACTAGTTAGAAGGAGATAGAAAAGAAGAGAGAGAGAGAGAGAGAGAGAGAGAGAGACAGTGATATCATCATTAACCTCGGTGGAAAAGCTTCGGAAAGGAGACAGAGACGAAGTAAAGTAGACCAGAGTAGAACCAGAGTAGAACCAGAGTAGAACCAGAGTAGAATCAGAGTAGAGCAGAGCAGAGCAGAGCAGCCGATTTTACGCTTTGACAGTGGAAAAAGTTGGAGCGAAGCCCAACGTAAATTCTGGCTGTTCGTTTTCCTATTGACATGCCCGGACATCGCAGGTATCTGAATATTTGAAAGTACTGGACTACGTTACAACACTCTTTGACGAGAAGAAGACGAAAATGGCGACCATTCGGAACTCGTTAAGACCCTTTTCTAAATCTTCTTCGAGTTCTTCGATCACCGTCACCATCGCCATCGCTATCAAGCTCTCCACTCTTTTACCCTCTATTCTCTATCCTGTTCTCCTGTCCCACCACCCCCTAGGGACTCCACCTGCTCTTACTACTCCTCCTCCTACTCTGTTACTTCCTACTCCCTTTTCCCTTTTTCTAGCTTCGACGAAGTGGAAGCTGTTTTTCTTTGAACGGAGAATTTATCTTCCCTGGTCCTTTTAAAAAGAAAAGAACAAGAAGAAGAAGAAGAAGAAGGAAAAAAAAAAGAAAGAAAAGGGACGAGTGGGTGGACAAAGTCGAGAGTGCGACGATCCTCGACCTTTACCTTCACGACCCTTCGTCGAGTCGATCGACAGGAATTTTATCACTCTCGAGTGACGTCGTTCATATCGGAGAGAAAGAACACGGTGTAATACGTATGTATGTATGTATGTATATATGTATGTATGTATGTATGTATGTATGTATGTATGTAGGTATGTATGTATGTATGTATGGAAGTATACGATCGATTTAAACGCTCTGACACGAACTTTCCTTTTTTTCATTTCTTCTTCTCTGTCTCTGTCTCTGTCTCTCTCTCTCTTTCTGTCATTTATCCTTTCTTTTTCTCTTTATTTTTCTCCCTTTAAAACTGATCATATTAGATAATAAGAAAATTGTATATAAATTACGGTACGAGAATGGAAGGAACGTTATATAAATTAAAAGCATGTTTCGTTGAGTATACAGTTTTATTTACTAAAAAATGTTTTCTATCTCTCTCTCTCTCTCTCTCTCTCTCTCTCTCTCTCTCTCTCTCTCTCTCTTTCTCTCTTTCTCGAAACGGATTAATATGCTTGAAGATAAAAAAAAATTGTCGAGCTTTATCTCTTATGATGTTTAAGATTTATCTTACAGCCATACTGTTTCTCGTGTTGGTGAATATTTTTATGACGAGGAAAAAAGGATGAGACAGATCTCTCTCTCTCTCTCTCTCTCTCTCTCTCTCTCTCTCTCTCTCTCTCTCTCTCTCTCTCTCTCTCTCTCTCTCTCTCTCTCTCTCTCTCTCTCTCTCTCTCTCGTTGGATAGGTACATTCCTTTTATTAACGTTGAACTTTGTTAATTATTTTCTTTTTCCTTTTATCTATTTTACTTTTTCTCTTTTCCTTTTATCCTTTTCAAACATCAGAACAAGGACTCGGTGATTATAAACAAAGCGCGACAGGTGCTCTCGATAGTTTGAGATCGATTTCGAGAACCTGGATTGTCCTTCGTTTTTGAGAGTATTGAATCACGGGCAAACAACAATCGCGAAAGCAAGAGAGAAAGACAGAGACTGGTAACTTGAAGTGGTCGACCGCTCGATGCGGAGCAAAAGCCTTTCAAAACCGTGCTTGACCCCGATGTAACGATTTTCCAAGGTGCTTCAATGGTTGGCTGCCTAGTTGGTTGACTGGTCGACTTATAAATCAAAATAAAGATTTTAACTGCGAGGAATCAGAAACTGGCAAGGGCTGAGAATTTTCTAGGAACATTATCTTTCACAAAGAATTCTTTTACGTTTGGATTTTATTCGATTTATTTATTGTTATTATATGATAATCGTCATAATCGTCATGAAATATAAATTCTCTTACGAAATACGATTATCTCGAATACTCTTTCTGAGAAAATCATAATGATGATGATGATGATGATGATGATGATGATGATGATGATGATGATGATGATAATGATATATTCGTATGATTCTAACGATTATTCTTAACAATTGAAATATTTGTTTGAAAAATATTGACGATATTTTCTTTGAAGTTCGATGATAAAGTAATTAATTTGAGAGAAGGTAAGAAACTTATCACTTCGCAATTAAATTTGATACATCGAAACTATTACCTGAGAAATCAAACGGAGGTAAAAGTTGAAGAAGAAAGCACTTCCGGGAGTGGTAAATCGCGCGGCATAAAGGGCTCTCGAAGGGCACTCGACCTTGATGTAACGACTTTGCACGCGCTCGTAACTCGATATCGGCAAAATCCCCTTATCGCGCGACAACAGATCCAACGATCGAAACCCCTCCAGCTTAACGCTGTTCAATTTTCGAAGGGTTTTGTAATTTTTCTTTTTATCAGTCATAACGTCAACGTGTCGCGTCAAAGTTTTTCTATAACGATATGCCTCTTATTATTTTTTTACAAAGTAATTTCAAGTATTAACTTTCCGTTGTAACATGAAACTTGATGGAAATGATAACGTTCAAAAGAGAAAAGAAAAAAGGAAAAACAAAACAAAACAAAGAAGATCTTTTAATTAATCGGAAAAACAATTTCAAAGGAGTTAAAAGACACGATGGATCTTCTTGTCGTTAAACGCGAGATCGTCCGTTCGACAAAAATTGATCTTGTATATAAATCAATAATCATAGATTATTAATCGAATCGTTAAACCTTCTCTAAGCGGATAATTCGCGAGGTATATCACATGCATATACAACAAATTTGAATGATAAACTATTTCTACTTTTAAACTCGTCGAGACTCGATGAAAATTCATCGTAAAACGACCAAAAATAACGAGAGAAAAAGAGAGATAGGTATCTCCTCTGAGGAAAAGTCAACGCACGTCCCATAGCATACATCCCCATCTTTCTAATTTAAAGTCACGTTCACCCCTCGTTTTTTTTGTTTTCGCTCTCTCTCTCTCTCTCTCTTTCTCTCTCTCCGTTGCTATATCTCTTTCACTCTCTCATACACATTCCCTCTCTCTCTCTCTCTCTCTCTCTCTCTCTTTTTCTTTCTCTCTCATTCTCTCTATCTCTCTTTCTCTCTATCCGTCTCTCGTTCACGTTGGGCCACGCAGAGAGCCGTTTTTCCGTAAACGCGAGGGTAGGTAAATGCTCACGGTAACGGCAAGGTTATACGACGCGAAAATGCCGCGCGGTGGCTAATACGCCAACCATGGCAGAGAATATCAGAACACGACGACGTCATAGGACCGGGCTGAATGTAAAATTGCATATTCATGCGATAGGCAGCGACCAGAGTATCTTTGTGAAATACGGACTCACCTATAGACAGTTATACGTACACACACATAGGTGACATGTATCGATTCTCACATATACTGATACCATCTACGCGCTTTTATACATATGTATAAACGTGTATACATAGATATAACCATGTACATGTACTTTCTCTTAGGAGATAGACGCATACGTACGTATATACATATATATATATTATGTGACTGCTTTTATGTACGGATAGACACATATACTATTCTATTCGTATATACATTCGAATATTCCTATATTCGAAGTTTTATTTACGGTCGAGTGTACGAAAGTAGACAATTAAATAATAGCAAAAGAATAGAAGTACGTACGTAACAAGAGATTATCGTAATCTGGCGATGACATCTATCAAATTTGTTGCATCCTGTCAATTGCAAGATACTATTATTACCTATCTTACGCTTCAGAAAAGTCATAGAAATAAAGGCTCTTTTGTAAACGCCACGCGTTTCCATCCGGGGCTCGTCTATTCTCTTTCTTTCTTTCTTTCTTTCTTTCTTTCTTTCTTTCTTGTTTTTCTCTCACCCTTACTCTCTTTCGTTCACTTTATATTATTTCTCTTTATCGAGTAGCACTGAATTCATTTAACTAATTAATTAAAACGCCAAGATCCTGAAAAATTCTTTTGACGAAAAAAAGAATTCTCATGGACGTAGTGAGTATGAATAATAAAAATATAGGGGAGTAATTACGTTTTCCACGCGACACAAAGAAAAAGGAAAAGAGAGAGAGAGAGAGAGAGAGAGAGAGAGAGAGAGAGAGAGAGAGAGAGTGAGTGAGTGAAATGAAAGGAGTGAACCTTGTATACGGGATGAACTTTTTACCTGACATTTGCACGGTAGTTTTTTAATCATTAAAAGTTACGGACAGAAACGCGCGAAAGGATTTGAAGGATCTCCGTATCCTGTTAATTATATCCCTGTATCCGGTTTCTCCACTTGCTTTTCCTTTTTCTTTTTTTCTTTTTTTTTTTTTTTTTTTCATTCTTTTTTCTTTTTCGTTTGTACTTCACCATTTTCATTTTCGAAAGTTTTCAATACGTTTTCGTACGAACATCCATGACGTTCGTCCATTACAAAGTAAAATAATAATTACGTATGCGTATAAAATGATCATAACTTTTTTTTGGAGAAATACGAACGAAGTTGGAATAATAATTTTCCCATTCGTTTTCAAATCATTACGCGATGTAAAATTCGATAATGAATATTTCCTTCGAATGATATCTTTCTCCAAACGTTAATAATTTTGTTACAAGCTTTCGTCGTATGCGAATAATTTCCTTTTTTTTTTTTCTTTTGTTTTCTCTTCGTATATAGAAGAGAATATTGTCGAAGGGGAAAAAAAAGGGGGGGGGGAGTACGTCTTTCGAAGTACGTCGTTTATCCTCGAAAGAAAATTAACAAAAACGAAGAAAAACAAAGCAGATAATCGTATAATAAATAAATACGATGAAACTGTTATTGTTTTTATTGGACGATGTATATCCATAAACTTTCCGTACTTATCTTCGAAGATAACACTTTTTATATCGAACTTTATTTGTTTAGGTAGGTAAAGACTACTCGTAAACTACATTGAAGAGAATATCAATATATATACACACGTGTGTGCGCGTGTGTGTGTGTGTGTGTGTATAGTACCCATATATATGCATGTTAAAGCCATTAAATTAAATTGTTATTCTCTAAAACACATGCTCTGTACGTATTCCTCGTTTCTCCGTGAACGATTATTACGCATATAATCGTACATTAAACGCTAAATTATGAAGTAAAATAAATCAGAAAGATTTACAAGAAGAGATAAGTACGTGAAAGAAGCTTCGTGTAAAAGATCATATTGAGCTTTTCATAGGAAGCTATGAAGATTCTCTGGAAGTGTAACGATCGTCTGAAAGGGATATAGAACGATCACGGTGGAATATGGTAGAAAAAGAGAGAGAGAGAGAGAGATAGCGAGAGCGAAAGAGAACGAGAGAGAGAGAAGGTGAGATGATATCGAGACTCCTAGAAACGTCGTTGCATATAAAATTGCATATTCATATGTACGTTGAGATCGAGTACCGTCTCCTATGGCACACACGGGAAAAGAGAGGACAATTTTCAAGGTGTCGTCCTTGAAAATGACTCTGGATTCATTCTTTGTCTGATTTTTCACCGACGTACATCCACAAACGCAGAGTATATTGTAGAGATATGTAGAGTAACGCGCGTATAATATATATACACACACATACACGCGTACAGATAGCTGAGAGAGACTCATACAAGCACACATACACGTCTATGCATTCTCTTCACTCTCTTACGATGCCATCGAAGAGTTTTTCAAGGTACATTCGCGGTCGAGTCGTTTTCCCGCGAACGAGAATACACCTCTTTTCCTCTCTTTTATGGTATAAAAAGATAAAGATAGGGATGGAATAGTATAGAAGAAGGGAAGTGGATTTTTCGAACGTTCTGTTCTCGCTTTGCTTCAAACCTTATGGCTTTTCCGTTGAATGGTTCCCTTGAAAAGGAGAATACGAATACGACTATGTTTTTCAATGATATCGGATCTTTTTCTCCTACTGATACGGTATTATCCTTCTTTTTTTATTATCGATTACAACGTAGCTAGCATTAAAATCGATAATACCAAGGTATCCTTCTCTAATTAATTAATTTAATCGAACATGTAATATCTCGATCTTGTTAGACGTATCATGCTTGAAAAGGACAAAGAGTTTTATAAGAAATATTCTAAATACGATAATATCAAATGGTAATGATATTTAACGTAATTATCACCGATCGTATAATAACTATCGTTAGAATTTCTATCGAATAATTTCTATATAAATCTTGTCTTTGTTTTTCTTTTCTTTTCTTTTCTTTGTTGAATTCTGTTATAACCTCGTACAATAATAAAGGAACATTTCGAATTTAGCATTTCGACGAATCGAGAAGTCTCGTAAATCAGGATTGAAAGGGTTGAAGGCAAGAAGTAAAGAGTAAGAGTAAGAGAGAGAGAGAGAGAGAGGATGTACCGGTAGCAAGAAGTACGTTGCGCTCGTTTATTACTTCGGCTTTCAGTTTAGACACGGTTCGCTTTATTTCGTAACCCCAAGCGATCGTAAATGCGAGTGAGAGCTCACTCGCGGATGCGGGCCTTGGGACGATTTAAGGGTTTTAAGCTCATCGATCTCTACCCTCGTGTCAGACTTGGAAAATTCTCTCCCCGTACGAGATTGAGGCTGCCTGCCACCACGACGAATCCTATCCTTCCTAGCGCTTAAGGATAGACCACTGGTTTTTTAATTAAAGTGCATTAGAGAGAGAGAAAGAGAGAGAGAGAGAGAGAGAGAGAGAGAGAGAGAAAGAGAAAGAGAAAGAGAGTCGACGAAACGGTGACAAGAGACAGGATTAAATGGCTCTTAGCTTTCATCCAAGTAAGCATACGTTGGAGGATAGAGATATAAAGAGAAAGAGAGAGAGAGAGTGAGAGAGAGAGAGAAAGAAGTATTATTCCTTAAGGATATAACGTTGAAATATATTCATTGTTCGTGAATAAGTGTTGTTATGTAAACGTTAAAACGTTTATTATAATAAAATATTTTTTTCACGAATAAATAATTACGTGACCATGTAATCTAATTGTCAATTGACATAATTAAATTTATACGTAATTAATTTTACGTAAATATTCATGAATTAATAGTTACATAAATAGTTATGTAAAATGATAAT
>NC_057686.1:7301273-7323773 GCF_014466175.1 Vespula pensylvanica
ATATGAAAAACAGGAGCGAGAAATGGATAAGGAGAATAAAAACTGTAAGGGAGAAGGGTGAAGAGAGAATGGAGCATAGTGATGTAAGAAATTACGAGTAAAACGAAGAGAGAGAGAGAGGGAGAGAGAGAGAGAGAGAGAGAGAGAAAGAGAGATAGAGATAGATATACTCGGTGCACTTACCTCTTTGGGGTATTAGCGGCCAGGGATGTAACGGGCTGCCGGCAACCAGCCAGACACATGCCAGCAACACTCGGAACATTTTCACCCCCATCCACTTCGGACAGACGGAAACTTCTCTGCGTTCAAGTCCCTTTCCCTCGTGGCCGCCCTCGTATTCTCCTCTTCCTCCTCTTCCTCTTTCTCTTCCTCTTTCTCTTCCTCTTCTTCTCCCTTCTGCTTCGACCCTCCTCACGACCGTTGTCTCCCACCGCTGTTCTGTTCTTCTTCCAGCACGTTCTAGCAGAGTTTCACTTCTCTTATTCTCTTTCCTTCTCCTATTCACTGGAACAAGCTCCCTTTCAGTAGACTCCTCGTAACCGCCCACTTTATCGTTCTCTCTTCGTCACCTTCTTCGTCGTCTTCTTCGTCGTCTTCTTCGTCGTCTTCGATCGGACGAAGAAGTAACTGCTACCTCTGCTACTACTACTGCTTCTGCTTCTGCTTCTGCTTCAGCTTCTGCTTCTGCTTCTGCTATCACCACCAACACCACCACTTTACGGAGCATACACGATGAACGCGTGACTACTGCCTTTCCATTCGGACCGCGGTGGTCCGTTGTTCGTGCGCGAACCCGTGACTATTACTCGACAAGTAGTAAAGCCGATTGTCCATTAGTCGGACTGACCAACCGCATGATTAGACGTGTTACTATACTTGTAACTGGTAATAACAAACCTTCGATATGATCATTAAACGAATATTAACAAATGATTAGTCCAAGAAACACGTTTGAGTCACTTGAATTTTCTTTATCTTTCCCTTTAATCTTCTTCTTCTTTTTCTTCTTCTTCCTCTTTTCACGATCAACGTTCACTCTCTCACTAATACACTTTTATTCGTCAAACGAACATCTATTATTTCCTCCGAACGCATTCCTTCTATTCATTCTTATCTTCGAATTCTTCAAAATACTCTCTTCTTATTTTGAGATACTTCTTTTCTCTCCATTCCTCTTTTCCTTTTCTTCCTTCTTATTCTTACGTACGGCGTTACGTACATTCGTTCTTTCACCCTTCAAATCACACTCGCTTATCTTTAATCGCTCGAGAATTCCCGTTTAATTGTCTGCAGGTAGGTGTGATAATCGGTCCGAACAGACACGGACGTTTACTATTATACAAAGAGGATCACTGCTACTCGCGAGCAACAGCAACAGCAACAGCAGTAGCAGCAGCAGCGTTTCCGACGTGATGGCGAATACACATAGTTGAGCACGCGTATGTTGTCTATCTGTCTGTCTGTCTGTCTGTCTGTCCTTCTGTCCTTCTGTCCGTCCGTCTTTCTCTCTCTTTCTCTTCTCTCTCCCTCCCTCTCTCTCTCTCTTCACGTGCTATCCTCAGAGCATCGCTATTTCCGAGTCCTGTCACGGTAACGTCAGAGCGCCATGACGTGGTTTTACGTGGGCCTCCGTGCTCGAATTTCCTACGAGCTCTACTTGCGGTACCTTGCTACGTATTCCTCCTTCCCCTTCTCCCGTTTCTCTCGTCCACGAATTTTACTTTCGATCTTCGTTTTCATCGAGAACAACGAAGGAGAGAAAGAGAGAGAGAATAATATCAACAAGGACCAACGAAGCGTTACGGTGGACGTCATTTGCGGCGCGTTCTCGCGCGAATTCTCAAAAAACGTGACATTTTTCTAAGAGGATCTCGCTCTTTTTCTTTCTTTCGTACCTTTTCCTTTCTCTCTCTCTCTCTCTCTCTCTCTCTCTCTCTCTTTCCCTCTTCTTAAATAATATTTATTATTTAAGGTTTTATATTAGATAACCACTTCGATTCCATCCATCGTCATAGTCGCCCAAGGAGAACGTATTCTCTCACCAACAAGGTAATCTTGTTCCTTGGGATTACGAGCGACAACGACCACTATTACTCGCTGATCCCTCGTTCCTGATTCATAGGTGGTCGTTAATTTCTCGTGGGATTCACTTATTAAAGGCGAGACCCTTCCTATATATATATTTTCTCGTTTCTCTGTCGTAGGATCTACCCGACGTAGTTCGGCCAGCACGAAATTACGTTCGAACCAACGGACTGCTACTGCTACTGCTTCTGCTTCTGCTTCTGCTTCTGCTTCTGCTTCTGCTTCTGCTTCTCCTGCTGCTGCTGCTACTGCTGCTAGCTCTACTCAGAGAAACCATTCGCATCAAAGGGATCTCTCTATCATCGTGCTTCCTTGCTATTCTCCTCGCATTGATATATACGCATTTCACGAGCTCGTTATACCGATACCTCGATAATTCTTTATGTCTGCCATACGATCAACTCTTTTTGTTTTCTTTTCTTTTATCTATGTCTCTTTGTTTCTCTTTCTCTCTTTCTATTTCTTCTCTTTTTCTCTCTTTCATACGTATCATTCAGGTTTTCCTCAATGTCAACTAATCCTCGCAAACTTCTCCTATACTTTTGAAAAGGATCACAACCTCTCCCACTGGCCGTTATTAAAATACTGTCGTTTCCTTTAATGACAAAACTCCCAAACCATCCCCCATCGTCTTTCTATTTCTTTCTTTTTCTATGTCTATTCTTCTCTCTCTCTCTCTCTCTCTCTTTCTTTTCTTTTTTTTTTGTTCTCGATGCCCGCCGGTGCTTGCCTACTGTGAAGATAGAAATAGAGATAGAGATAAAAAAAGGAAAGAAAAATGAAAAAAGGAAAAAAGGAAAAACAAGAGAGAGAAAGAGTGAGAGTGAGAGAGAAAGAGAGAGAGAGAAAGAGAGAGAGAGAGGACAAATATTTCAACGAGAACAAAACACGCGTCTCTCGTACACGACGGATTGAAATGCGTGCCGGACGAGAACGTAATCGTCGACGTGTCGAGCACTAACGAGTTCTTCCCGCGTGAAATTTTGATCGCGCGAACGTTCTTTGGTTTCTTTCTTTTTTCTTTTTTTCTTCTTTCCTTTTTCTTCTTTCCTTTTCTTGTTCTTTTTCCTGGTTTTTTTTTCCCCCTCGTTGTTTTCGTCCATTACTCTTTTTTCTTTTTCTTTTTTTTTTTTTTTTTCTTTTTTTCTTTCTTCTTTCTCGTCTACTTTCTTCCTCTCTTTTGTCTCTTCTTCTACGTCGCTTGTTGTTTCTGAATAATGAAAAAATCATTTCCGCGAGATTTGTTCGGATTTATAGACACGTATTAGCGTCACAATTATTTCCTGTTGACTTTGTCGTCCTCCGTTACGACGATTAATTTTATTAACTATTAATTTAGAAAAGTGATAGACATTTTTTGTTCCTTTCGATTTCTTTTCTTTTTTTCTTTTTTTTCTTCTTTTTTCTTTTTTTTTTTTCTTTTTTCTTTTTTCTTTTTTTGGAACTCTCGATTTAATTTTGGATGAAGAAAGGAAATAACTTTTATAGGATAGAGGATAGAGGATGGAGGATAGATAGATAGATTGCAAACGATTTTGACGTATACATACGTCCGTCACTCACGTTTTCATCTTTTTTCAAATGTTTCCCAACGGCATTCCTCGACGCTTAGAATTACATATGAGTCACGTATCACGATGCGCCGCGATGCATTCGAGTTTTGCGCGATCGTACCAGCGATTGCGAGTGTCAGAAAGAAAGAAAGAAAGAAAGAAAGAAAGAAAGAGAAAGATAGTACAGCTGGAAAAATTAACGGTGTACGTATTTTCTTGAGAACTACGAGTTTTGCTCGGCATCGAAGCAATTTGATGAAAGCGTAATCGCGTCCTTGTGAATGAAAAAAAAGAAAAAAAAAAAAAAAAACAAAAACAAAACAAAGAAAACATAAAGAATGACTCAAAATCGAAATCGATAGAAAAAAGGCAATAGAGATCGAAACTTCCTTTCTGTCTCGTTATCAATTTTATAAAAAGAAAGAATACAATTTTATAAACGAAACGAAACAAGAAAAGAGAAAGAAATCGTACTTCTTGGATATCACGCGTCTCGTCTAATCGAAGATCGAATACGTTCCTCGAATTCGTAATGTTTATATAATTTTATCGGTTAGCAGCAGGTATATAAACAGTAGAAACAAATTCTTCGTACGATTTTATTTTGTTTTGTAGGTTAAACGTAGAAAAATATTTGCGATCTGCCGATTTGTATCCTTGTTTGGTATCTGTACGCAAGGGACAAAGATAGAGATAGAGAGACAGAGAGAAAGAGAAGGAAAGAGAATAAGAGAGAGAGAGAGAGAGAGAGAGAGAGCTTTATTTATCATGCTTGCGTTGTTCGTGAGCATCGTCCCTCGAGCTAATTAATATCTCCGTTATGCAAATTAGGCACAGCAACGTTGGCTCTCGTTGTGTAACAAAAGCCCTCTTTCCGATAATTCTCCATCGAATAACGATATCAACGTACACGACCGACCAACAATTCCCTTCACCTCTCTGCAGTACCGTTCTAACCGTCGTCCGTTAAACGACGCGAGCCCGTAATCTACGAACACCGATTACGTATAACCTTCTCGTATCTCTCGGGTCTCCAATTAATACGAGCCCTGCTTACTCGCTTGTATTCATTTTTATTAATTAGGAATTTTCGAGGGGTGACGTTCGTTATCTCGATTATTTTCTTGTCGATTATTCCGACATTTTAATGCACGTTACACGCTCATCGTAAATATCAATTATTATGCATAGTTTCGATAAGAGATAGTACAAACATTTATCGTTTATCATTTTATCGATTAAAAATTTTCAATCATTTCTTTTCTTTTCTTTTTTTTTTTTTTTTTTTTTTTTTTTTTACGATTATTCCTCCGATCGCGACATCCTTTCGATTTTGTCTTTCTTTCTTTTTATAATTTTTTTTATATTTTTTTTAACCGTGTAATTGAATTGTTTATTATTAATAATCATAGGGAGGAATCACGACGTTAGATAATTCATTTAAAAAAGTATATGTATATGTAATAATAATTAAATTAAATAAAGAAAATAATTTAGAAAGCTTTCGAAAATATGTGTAAAACATGTACGAGTTATTACATGGTAAAATCATTGTTAGTTTATCTTCGATGTTACACTCGTCTCCATTAAAAGTTTGGACCAAAGTTGGGCCTCTCTCTCTCTCTCTCTCTCTCTCTCTCTCTTTCTGTGTGTATGTGTATTTGTGTATATGTGTGTGTCAGTTGAGCATGGGATGCTTTTATTGATCGCCTATGCAAATTTGACAATTTCATCGTTATTCTCCCATTCGTTTATTACGAGCTACGTATAGTCGAGCGACTGCATCATAACAGACACCCCTTGGTAATACGTTCGTGGATACAGTAGAGTACTTCCTATCTTTACGAATTAATTCTTTCCGATCCTTCTCTCGTAAAATATGAATTCGTAAAGTGAGAATTTATATTTCTCATAAAACGCAATGTATTATATAATAAATATATCCTTTGCCCTTGGCGATTAATTTTTCATATTAAAAACTTTCATAAACGTAATATAAAAGGATAGATTTTTGTTGTGTCATGATATTCGTTTAGAAAGAGAGAGAAAAAAGAAAATTTTTAAAATTTATACATATATATATATATAAAAAAAAAGGACAAAGAGAAATAAAAAGGAAAAAAGAGAAAGAGAGAGAGAGAGAGAGAGAGAGAGACAGAGAGAAAAGAAAAATACAATAATTCTCTTAAATCCCTGGAATTACCTGTATCATATACTTATCGTTCGGCACGCGAAATTGTGAATTCGACTCGAAATACGATTATACGGCTCTTTAAATCTAACGAGGCTGACGAAGTTGCTTTATCGTTGAATGCTTCACGAACACGATATTGATTGATATACGAATTAATCAATTCGATATTATGTACGTGTGTGTCTGTGTGTGTGGGTGCGCTTCTGTGAGAACATTTTCAAAGAGGTTGATGGAGACACGATTATCGACTTTTTGAAAAAGGTAAATAAAACAAAATAAAAAAATAAAAAAATATCAATGGACAATTTGAATCGTTCGTGTAAAGCCAATGATTTTTTCTTTTGTAATTTTTTTTTCCTTTATTTTTTTTCTTCTTTTTTTTTTTTTTTTTTCACAAAAAAAAAAAGAAGTTAAAATCGAAGAAATTAAACGGAACGTTGAAATAATAGCTCGTTTAAAACGATTGAAAAGGACCGATGAAATTGCATGTAACGAGTTAGGCTCTCTCTCTCTCTCCCTCTCTCTCTCTCTCTCTCTCTCTCTCTCTCTCTCTCTGTGTTTCTCTCTCGGTGATACTACAACCGAAAAGCAAAGAGAAAAACACATAGCCCCCGTTGTATTCGGCCATCGCAAAGCTCTCTTCCGGCGAACGCACATCGCGTATAAACGACGACGTAATAAACCCTGCTGTTCGACTGTACGCCCCGTATTTGCACCGTTTTGCATGTCCCGAAAGAGATGGAGATAAAGGGAGAAAGAGAGAAAGAGGTAGGACAAAATTGCAGTCGCTTACAGTAGCGAAAATCCAACGGTGTCGAAAGCCTGCCACGCGAATCGCGCGTGCCTCTCCCTGCCCACGGATTGCCTTTTTATTACTTTTCCTTGTTTTTTCTTCTTTATCTTCGTGTCTATTTTCTTTTCTCTCTCTCTCTCTCTTTCTCTCTCTCTTTCTCTCTCTCTCTCTCTGTCTCTCTCTCTGTCTCTCTCTCTGTCTCTCTCTTCCACATCGACTCGGGTTTTCAGATATTTCCCTTTTTTTTTTTTTCAATTTTATTTCTCTTCCTTTTCTTTCTTTTTTCTTTTTTTGCTTTTTTTTGTTGGTGGTGTTGTTTTCTTCCTTTTTCTTTTTTTTTTTTTTAGAAATGACCAAAAATGTCGTTGGTAAGTACGGGAAAAATATAATAAAAGATCGTTTTTCGATTTTTTCATACGCGTTCAAGCTCGTGTTTGAATTATATTATTAGAGTCATGAAAGGATTGTAAGCGAAGATAAAAAGAAAGAACGTGGAAGTTTAGAACGGGTGAATGTTAGGTTGAAATAGATGTGAGTAATAAGTGGGCAGTTTGAAAGGATATAAAATAGTGAGTAAAAGTTGCTTTTAACTATTGCCAGTTGTTATGGAGTGTATGTTGCAATAAAAATTATTAATAGTAGTAAAATGATCGTATCTGTTAGGAATAGTTAACACGAACATTTTATATTTTTCTTTTATGTGTATTTATCTAAGAGAGATTTTTAATAATAGTAATAATATCAGTGACGAAAACCGAACACGATCGTTTAATATTTTTGTCCTCTAATATATATATATATATATATATATATATATATATATATATATATATATATATATATATAATCTCTTTTTCGTTGTTTTCTTTGTTATCAGAAAATACAAGAAATATAAAAGACTTGGGAAATTATCAAAAAAAAAAAAAAAAAAATATGCTTAGGAAAAATTGTTAACATAATAATAATGATAATGATAATGATGATAATAATAATAATAATAATATTATTATTATTAATAATAAATAATAATAATATCAAAGACGGAGACGGAACACGTCCATTTAAAATGTTTTTCTCTATGTATTTTCTCTTCCTTTTCTTTGTTATTAAAGAAGATAGCAAAGCAAATACGAAAAAAAAAGTTAAAAAGTTATGCAAAGAAAACTTGTTCAAAAGAAATTAATAATAATAACAACAACAACATTAATAATAATAATAATAATAATAATAATAATAATAATAATAATAATAATAATAACAACAACAACAACAGAAATGAAGAGTATATACAACCATTCAATATTTTTGTCCTCCCTATATACACTTCTCTTCGTTTTCTTCGTTATAAAAAAAGTTTCGAAATACATTATGAAAAGTTATTCATATAAAACACGTTGAAGAAAAATGATTAATAAATAACATATTAATAATAACGTCGGAAACGAACATTGATAAAGACCGCTCGATATTTTTATTCTCTATCTTCTATATCCCCTTTTTTCTTCCTTTCTTCTTTTTCTTCGTTATCAAAGAAGGCAACAAGGCAAATATAAAAGGTTTGAGAAGTTATTCGAAGAAAGCATGCTCAAGAGAGATACGGCCACCTGTAGGAAGAAGACATCGTCTCTGTCTTGTCGTGAAGCGAACCGGATGGAAAATAAACTCCTGAGAACTGAGTTTATCTGTACGTGTATATGCGTGTATTCGTGTGTGTATATATATATATATGTGTGTGTATACATATATATCTGTATATATACGTATGGTTGTATTTCGTGAGAGAACCGAACGGAACTCGAAGAGAGTTCGTGGTGAGAAGAGAAGAAAGAGAAGAAAGTGGTGGAGAAAGAACTACTACTGTTAGAGGTTAGTGGTCTCGCGTATCGCCCGCAACGGATTCAATTAGGGGAGAGAAGAGACCAGAATTTTGTATCGTTGTTTGAGAGAGAACGAGTGTAGATTTTAAATGAATGTTGTCTGTTCGTACGTGACCGGTAGGCCGATTTGATTCCACGACTTCAGGCGACCAATTGCCTTGTCTTCTGTTCCACCTACACACTATGTATATTCCAAAGGGGGTGGTAACTTTAAATCTAAAATCTCAAAAGAGTTTCATCAGAGGGTATATTATTCGTAGATTCTTTTTTTTCTTCTTTTTCTCTTTTTCATTTTTTCTCTTCCTCTTCTTTCTTCTTCTTTTTCTTTCTTTCTTTTTTTCTTTCTTTCTTTTTTGGTTGCTTTTGATAGGAATTTATAATTCGAAGCAAACATTTCGTGATTCGAGTTTCAAATAATCCGATTGAAACGTTAGTAGTAAACTCGAGTAGTTACTTCTGAGTAGTAAAGTTTCCTTCGTATTTTGGGAATAAGAAGGTAGGAACAATCGCAAGTTTTTCAATCATTGACTTTTGTTCTATTATATATTAGAAGGAAGATATTCGAATAGCGAGATAATCGAAATGGATTTGTGTCGTTCGTCGTACAAGGGTTATAACGTAGGCACTAATTCGACGATTCGATAACAATATCGTCGATAGCGCGCCGTTTACAAGGACGGTGGATTTTAATGGGCCGACTCTACGTCCACCTGTTGGCTCCACCTCTCTCGAGCGGGCGCTTACGAAAGTCACGTCATCCGAGAAAATTTCGGACCTCTCTCGTGTAGTTACGAGCTATACTGAATAAACAAGAATAAGATAGAAGAATGAAAAGAAGAGGAAAGTAGATCGATCTCTAGAGAAGCAAAAAATATATAGATATATATTCACGTTTTTCATCTTGAAAGAAAGCTATCTTCAAAAATGGAAGAAATTTATTTTATCTCCAAAAATAAAATAAAATAAAAAAAGATGAGAGAAAGAAAGAAAGATAGAAAGATAGAGAGAAAAAAAGAGAAACTCGTTTGTATTTATTCGACAAATATATATATATATATATATATATATATATATATATATATATATATATATAGATCGTATATATAAACACGATCAATTATTACTATTTTAAACGTTTCGAGAACAAAGTCACATGTTCGTATATTAACGCGATAGTATCCTCGCGTGTTAGAATTCGACCGAAATGAGAGCTCTTCTTCGAGACAGCTGCATCGCATAGGAGAGACGACGTTTAAAGACACGCGACAAGTTAAGCACGTGACTTTGAAGATGATCGACGAGGGAGAACCCTTTCGACCGATAACAAAAATGAGAAACAACTTTGAACGACGACGATGGACGACCAAGAAAGAGAGAGATAGAAAGAGAGAACTACATAGTCTGGCTTCGCCTATTTCCCTTGAATAAGATATTAACTTGGGACATCAAGCCTCGGCGTGATTTTCTATCGCGTGTTGACCTACTCTCTATATATATATATCTCTTTCTCTCTCTTTCTCTTTCTCTTTTCTTCTTTCTCACTCTCACTTTGTCTCTTTCTCTTTGTCCTTCTCAGTCTTTATGTACCTCCAGTTGACGTATTCAGCTCAACTTCGGACGTCATTTTCAAAGTGATCGATGAGAGTCGCTTTTGGAGAACGAATAGTCAACTTTGCGATGAAAAACATATAGCAAATCGAAATTAGCAACCTAACGAGCACACCCGAGATAACCAGTGAAAGAGAGAGAAAGAGAGAAAGAGAGAAAGAAAGAACGTCGATATTTTCATCGTACAATCTTCTTCAATTTCTTGCGTGCGTGCGTGACTGCGTGACTGCGTGCATACGTGCCTGTTTGTTTGCGTTAGACTTTCGTCAAAGATCACGCGAGATTATCGACCAAGTTTGTTCTTCCTTTCTTTCTTTCTTTCTTTCTTTCTTTCTTTTTTTCTTTTCCTTTTTTCCTCCCTTTCTTTTTTTATTCTTTCGTTTTTTGCGAACCGCGAGTCAACTCTCGTTATCCCAGGAATTACGGCGTGGCGAGTTATCGTGGACAATTTCCACGTCGTATCTCGTTTAGAACTCGCTCGATATTAAACGCGAACGCGAAGGAACGATTTATATCTGAAATAGCGAAATAGCTTCGCTCGTAAACGCGTTAGTTTTTATTCACGATTATCAAAGATTAATGATAATAAAAGGGAAGAATCACGAAGGGGATGAAAGAGGGCGGGAAACTTTATCGAATTTCTTTTTCTTTCTTTCTTTCTTTCTTTCTTTTTTCTTTTTTTCTTTTCTTTCTTTTCTTTTTTCTTCTCTTTTTTATTTTTCTAACGATGAGCTTTGATAAAATGATTTTCACGTTTCTCACATTTAAAAAGCATTCTCACAGGCAACGTTCGATTTTCTCCAATAACTTTCAAAGGGAAGAAACGATAATACAACGAACGTCGACGACACGCATTTTGTTCTTCTTTGTTCTTTCTTTTTTTCTATCTTGTTTCTTTTCTTTTTTCTTTTTTTTTTTTTTTCCTCGAAAGAATACGAGACAAAACGGGACGAATTTTGAATCGTATATTCGCATTGGTACTCACGAAAGTGGACGAAGAATCTAACACCTCGATTGTCTGTCTATTTCTCTCGATGAATCGAGAAAGTAACGTCACAAAGAATATACTCTTCTCTCACGATCACAAAAGACATCGTTATCGTTACATCTTCGTGTTTTTAAGATTCTCGATGAACGAGATAATATCAGAGTAAAGAAAAGAAGAGGCGAAATAAATATTCTTTTTCTTTCTTTTCTTTTTTTCTTTTATGAAAATAAAAGGACACTCTCTATCTATCTCTATCTCAATTTTTCTCGTGTCGCGTTAATGTAAAATAAAAGAAGAAAAAAAAGTCGTCGAAAGAAGAGGAGGACAAGATAGAACGCGAGAAAATGATCATAATAATCGCGAGAACACCGAGTCACGCGTCACGTGGAAAAGTTAAGTTCACGCGAGCTTTCGAAAAAGCTTTCGAAAGAGATAAGGAAAGCTTTTCAAGTTTTCGAGAACACACACGTCTATTCGCTCGGAGCGCGCTCGGCGCACTGAAGGTTGTTCGATGGTACGCTTTGAAATCAACCCTGAAGGAGTATGGTGGCGGTAGTGGCGCCTACCATCGAGGGTGTAAGAGGGGTGAGAGGGGTGAGTATTGGTGTGGGTGCCAGTGGTATGCAACAAACCCGACGAAGCGTCTCTCCTCGCACCCACCATCACTGGTTCACCCTCCTCGTACTACCTACCACTACTACTCGCTCTTCAACCCCTTCGTAGAAGGTAGACGGAAGAGCGCCACCATCATCCCCATCGCAACTACTACCATCAACCCTTACCAGTGACTTTTCCTACGTACTGTTAAGCAGCCGATTTTGTAATTTTGTTAGAATATAACAACGCATATATAAATATATATATATATATATAAATGTGTGTGTGTGTGTGTGTGGGTATACATACCTTTGACATTATATTTCTAACATTACATTTCTAATGACATTAATATTATATTTCTATTATACAATATTATATTCTATTTGACATTAACATTATATTTCTAAGATACAAATCACAGATACATTCTTTGTGTATGTTGTATATATGTACGTGTGTGTGTGCGTGTGTGTTTGTATGCGTGGAAGAAAAAGAGAGTTTCTTTTTTTAAAAGAGAGAAAGAAAGACTTCGGTGAATTCTTTCCCGTGATATTCTTCTCTCGGATTTTTCTAGGAAATATTGATTGTTTGGTAAAACAATAGTAGGTTAATAGGGGAATATGCTGAGGGTGATGGTAACGTTACCGATGACAAGTAATAAGAACGAGAGAAGATGGATAAAATTGAAGTTTTTATTTAAATTCGGTTTTTTTTTTTTATGTATTCCGAAGTAAACTTCTAGCGAGAATTTTTCTCTTTCTTTTTTCTTCTTTTTTTTTTTTCTTCTTTATATTTCTTTCTTGTTTTTTTTTTTTTGCTTTTTTCTTTTCCCTTTCCATCTTTTTTTGTTTCATTGGCAGATTTTTCCCATACTAGTTCGACGTCTATTATATGTTACGTTTTTATCGACGCCATCTTTCACTGTCATTTATAATGAGTCTTGTTACTGGATCGTTTTCTCGTACGAGCATTAAAAAAGGACGGTCTAATAGGCTTCGTTTTCGTTCCTTTCGTTTATTTTTTTCTTTTTTTTTGTTTTATCTCTGTGTATTCTTTTTTCTTTATTCTTTCGTCAATAAACGAGAGAAGGTAGCTTCACACGATCAGCTTTTTCCTATCTCTTCTGAGAAATACAAGTATCACGTACGCAATTCTATATATTTCTACATATATATATATATATATATATATATATATATATATATAAAATATATATATAGAGAAAATATATATACACACACACACACACGTTTCCTTCTAATATCCGGGGAAAAGCGCACGGAAGTGGCAATAAAATGATTTCAACTCGCACACAGAAACACAGACGAAATTTTTCATTTCACGAAGTAGCAAGTACTCTCGTTCGGCGTACCTTTCGTCGATTTCGCGCACGTTGTCGATCTCGTTCGAAGTACGAAGTAGAAGTACAATCAAATTTCGTTTCGGACGTTCTCGAGAGTGAGTCTGGAAGGAAGTTGAGGTGCTCGTTAGCTGCGATTTTCCGTAAAATTTCATCGGACGTTCTCATTATTTGTCAATCAAGTATCTGACAACGAAGCAGAGAGCAAAAGAGAAAAAGAGAGAACGTATTTCTAAAATTAATAACAAACTATTAACATTAACGACCAATTATTGTAAATTTAACGTGCGAGAATATGAAAATTTAATTGAAAATATTGATCTTAAAGTTCAATATTAAAGATACAAATCATCGATTAGAACGAACGATTATTAAAAGATGGTAGAAACGTTCGTAATATTTTCTCAACATTTACCTTCGTGTTGTAACATCGTATAATAAAGGAACATCGCGTGAAATCTGCTTAACGCCACGACGCTTCCGTACTTGCTTAATCGCTCCGTGAAATCAGATTTCTTGCGTTATGAATTTTTCCTAAAAATTGTGACTTCCCTTTCTCTCTCTCTCTCTCGTTTTACGCGAGAACGAATAAAGAAAGTAGGTAAATGGATACATATATTTATTCCAAGGTAAGAACACGTCACAAGGTAACGTCAGAAACTGCACAAATTACACAATTGTTTTTTTCCTTCGTTCTTAAGAATTTTCTCGGTCGTGATCGGTGATCTTTATACTTGAATTGTATTTTTGCTTCTTTTCTTCTCTCTCTCTCTCTCTCTCTCTCTCCCTCTCTCTTTTTTTATTATTTTCATTTTCTTTCTCCCTTTCATTTTTGTTTGTTTTCTCGAGGTAACGTCGGAGAAGAAAGATGAGCAAAATGAAATACTAACGGAAGTAGTAGGAGTATTCTCGGTATGACGTCCCGCGAGAATTACATTTACCAGGAACTAAACAGAGGCTTTAACTTTTTTCGCTTTCGTGTACGCTTGTGAAATAATGTTTTCGCCATGGACGCAAATGTATCGCTGACAACCTCGACGTTGACATAGGGTTTACGATACTCGATACGGGCTATTTATATCTGACCGTCAAATTTTTCGGCGGCGTATATAAACTCTGCGTATCTTTAAAAACACAATCTATATATATATATATAAGTATATATCATCTTTCGAATAGGTATAGTTTAATGATAATCGTAATCGTTTTTAAGTAAAGTCAACGTGTATATGAATCTGTATTACACGAACAAGTTTCGACAAATGTGTTTGAAAATACATTGAAATATGTTAAAAGAATTTTTCATCTTGGAAGTAAAGGAAGAAAAAAAGAGAGAGAGAGAGAGAGAGGGAGGGAGAGAATACAAAGAAAAAGAAAGAAGAAGAAGAAGAAAAAATAGAAAGGAACAAGACCGACCACAACAGCAAGCAAGCAAGCAAGCAAGCAAGCAAGCAAGCAAGCAAGCAAGCAAGCAAGCAAGCAAGTTAGGTGAAAGTTTTTAAAAGAATTATTAATAACGTTGTCCGCATTTTCGTTTTAAAGTTCCAAATGAGATATATGTCTGCGAGCGGGAAGAATGAAACTTAACTAATCGAAACAATGTTTTTTCCGTTCGAGTCGATTAAACGTAAGGAACAAGAAACGTTAAACTTTCTACGTATATACACACACACACACATATATATATATATATAAATATACCTGTATATTAATCTATAGATTTATCTATTTATTTACACACGAGTTTTACCATGTAATGAACTAAATTTCTTGGAAATCGATTTTGATCCGTTAAGTTGATTTAAAAGAGAGAGAGAGAGAGAGAGAGAGAGAGAGAGAGAGAGTAAGGAGAATTAGGATGAGAATTTACGGTGAAGATGGTAATTCTCGATTTGCAGGTTCGGTGCAGTTAGAGAGAGAAAGAGAGAGAGAGAGAGAGAGAGAGAGAGAGAGAGAGAGAGAAAGTGGTACAGTCGATTTCCTGGACCAATAATTCACCAAGCCATGCTTCTCGAGCGAGCTTAAGCCTCCGCGAACGTATTCCGTTGGTCGAACTTTCCAACGATATGTCACAATAAATGGAGTAACTTCTTCCCTTCTGTTCGCGAAGAAGCTAGTCTCTTCTCTCTCTCTCTCTCTCTCTCTCTCTCATACATACAAATACATATAAACACACACACATACGCACATATATATATATATATGTATATATACGCCCACGAGCATTATTCGTCCCTTATCTTCTCTAGCACGGTAATAACGCGAGAGAAGATCGTCACGTGCCGTTTTCGCTAACGGCTGAAAGTAACTGGTTTCCCTTAGCTCCATTCTTCCATCCTCTGCCCTTTTCTCTCAACCCTTCGCTCTCCTTAAGAAAATTATTCCTCGCGGCTGGAACGATTAGTCACAGTCGAAAACTTGCCGTTGAACTTCGACTTATCTTTGCTCGATGAGAATACGATTGTTTCTATCGGGAACTCTCCTTCTCTCGAGCGAAGCTTGGATTTCGTGAAAAAAAGAGAGAGAGAGAGAGAGAGAGAGAGAGAGAGAGGGAAGAGGAAAATAGAAAGGAGAAAAAGAAACAAGGAAAGAGAAAAGAAAGTAAAGAAAAGGAATGGGAAAGTTTTATGATGCATCGCTTTGGGGAAAGTTAGATAAATCAAATGAAAAAAGAGAAGAAGAAGAAGAAGAAGAAGAGGAAGAAAAACAATGTCGTCCGGTTTTTCTTTTTCTCTATCTTCTCTTTCTTTCTTTCTTTCTTTTTTTTTTTTTCTTTTTTTTTTCGAGGTAAATGACGATTTAAATAATCGTATAAAAAGAAGTGAAAAGGAAAAATATGTATCGTTCGACTACGCTTAACGCGTAATCTTTGTTTATAGGGTTTAAACGAAATTGTTTTGTTTTATTTCGTTGTATATAAAATAAATTGAATAGAGAGGGAAAGAGTAAACGAAATATCTATGGAAGATATTCGATTGATTAATTATTTACAAACACGCGTCCAAAGTCTATAAGAAATAAAAGGAATTACGACGATTTCAAGCGTAGCTGTGAAAGTGTAATAACGAATCCTAAGCCGGCAACGTAAACACAAAACAAATATCAGACCACTCAACCTCGAGACGAACTCGCACTAGTTACGATGCTTCAGTCGCTTGTATTGTTTCGTCCGGAGAACATCGAGTCTGTCGAAACTCGCTTTCCAATTTTTTACTCTATCGAATCTCTTGTTAAGAATTCATTGTTTAAAATTATTAATATATAGCTTGTTAATTGCGATATATTATTATAATGTAAATATAAATATATAAAATATTCTAAATAGAAATTCATTTACAAGTAATATATATATATATATATATATGTGCGTGTGTGTGTGTGTGTGTGGATAAATATTTATTACGCGTAGATAAATCTAAATTAATACGAACGTAATTTATTTAATTTATAATAAAGAAATAAAGAAAAACATGAATTAACTATTTATAAATATAAATTACAAATCCATTAAAAAAAAAATATATATATATATATGTATGTATATGTATGTATATACAAAGTGATATCGTTCAAATAACATCTCCGTAATAAGACTTCCGATATTATTTGCGTTATATATAATTATATTTTAATAACATCGTAAACGACGACAGAAATCTATACTATCGAATATAACAAATTTATACGTAAGTATTTAACTTCCTTCAATATTTATTACAATTTTAAACTCGTTTATATCGCTATCTTTCGTAAATGAAAACATATTTCTTCGATGCGTATTCGTCCTATTAATTTCTTTTTGCTTCCGAAAAGAAGAAAAACAAACAAAAGAAAAAAAAAAAAAGAAGAAAAGGAAGATTTGCGTGAACGCATGTGGATAGAATGGGGAGACGTGCGCAGATGGATAAAAGAAGTTTCTATCTGCTATACTATCGAAGGAAATACTTTATAAACCCTTTGGAAAACTCGTGTCACGACGGTGATTGCACGTAAAGAAGGAATTCGTAGTCGAAGTTTATATGTGAGTGCAACATAAGTACGTATATCTCTGTATATTTACATACATACATACATACATACATACATACATACATACATACATACATACATACATACATACATACATACATACGTACGTACATATATACAACGTACATATGCATACATACATACATACATACATTAACGTACATATATACATACATATATAAATACAGCGTACATATATATATATATATATGTATATATATAGATGTGTGTATGCATGTATAAGTATGTCTCGAAAGCCACGTTCGTTTCCTTTTCTACTCGGAACACTTTCTCAATGGAATAGAGGCTAGTATAATATAAATGTATATAACTTGGAGTGTATTCCACTGTGTGTGCGTGCGGATGTTAGTGTATATATGTGTATTGCCCGGAGACGAGCGTCCGTCCTCGAAGGATGAAAATTAATTTCCGTCGGCGTCGTTGTCGTCGTGCTCGTCGGAGCTTTCCTATTCGCATTCTTAACCATCTTTCCGCTCGAAAGCAATTCGACGTGCTGCAATATCGTACACGGTAGGGGGTGATGAAAAGGATAGAAGAAGGAGAGAGAGAGAGAGAGAGAGAGAGAGAGAAAGAAAGAGAAAGAGAAAGAGAAGGAGAGAGAAATAGAAGGGGAGGAGATAGTACTAGCTGTGTATGAAGGAAGCAGAAGGGCGTGCTAGGAGATCGTAAAAAGAAGCGATGTCTGTAGGTTCATTTCGAGCTAGAGTAAAAGTGGTGCCAGTGAAAAGGAATGATAGAAAGGAGTAGTGTATATATGTGTGTTAAAGAAAGATAGAGAAAGAGAAAGAAAGATAAAGAAAGAGAGAGAGATAGATAGATAGATAGATAGGTAGGTAGATAGATAGATAGATAGATAGATAGATAGATAGATAGATCGAAGGAAAAGAAAAGGAGGAAAGGAAAGAGTGAGAGAGAATTTAGCCCGTAGGGAATTTGTTCGACCTGAAGTTAAGGCCATTCTTGAGACTAAGTCTTTCTTTCTCTCTCTCTCTCTTTGAAGGAATAGAAGAAGAAGAAGAAGAAGAAGTAGAAGAAGAAGGAATAGAAGAAGAAGAAAAGGTGAAGAGAATTGAGAAGAAAGAGTCGACATTTTATTACCGAGTATAGTACCTAAGTACTACGATGAGGGACGCGGAATGGAAGCGACGATTTAACGTTTAAACGATCGTTTAATACGGCTTACTTGACTACGATTTAGGCCGTAAAAGATCGAGTGATAGAGAAAGAGAGAAGGAGAGAGAGAGAGAGAGAGAGAGAGAGAGAGATAGATAGAGATAGAGAGCTTACGTTTGTCCTTAAAAAGGTATAATAATAGGGAGTGTATATACTACGCTAACAGCAGGAGAAGATCGTACGAGACGAAGCTTCGTCTCGTAGAAACTCCGAAGATTAATGAATTGAAATTTCTCAGTTAAGTTTCGCACCGGTGATATATTATGTTTTAAGAGCACCGAGACAGTTTACTTGTTCGAAAGACTCTTGGAGGGGTGGTAGAGGGACTGAGATCGTTAAGAGGAGGCCTCGTTTTATGATTTTCTGCTGAGAGATCTACGAATGGACGGACGACGAAAGTTCGGAAACTTTCGAACACGAACTTTGATTTTGATTAACCGACAACTCTCTATCTCTCTCTCTCTCTCTCTCTCTCTCTCTCTCTCTCTCTCTCTCTCTCTCTCTCTCTCTCTCTCTCTCTCTCTCTCTCTCTCTCTTCTGTCTTTCCTGTCTCTATTTCTGTCTTTGTTTCTGTCTTCGTTTCTGTCTCTGTTTCTGTCTCTGTCTCTGTTTCTATTTCTGTTTCTGTTTCTGTTTCTGTCTCCCTATTTCTATCTCTCTCCCTCTCTCTTTCGTAGACTCATTCATTCGCTCTGTCATTTATTACATTATTCGCTTTATTACCTACGCAACGTTAATTAAACGCACTCCTGACGTAGAAAACGGTGCGGTAGCTAGCCTGACGTTGTACGCTACTGTTTCACGTAATTGGCGTACGCATTAGAACGATGTTAATTAACATGCCGTAATTAGTCTACACTCCAGTCATTATCTACCCGTTGACCCGTACTCGTTCAACCGGTCCTTGTATTTTCTTTTATTATTATGAAAATTAAAATGACTAAGTGGATATGCATTATGTATTATCGAAAAGAAAGAAAGATAGGAAAAATAAGATTTGACGAGTAGAATATTTGGATGTATTAATGTCAGCCTCGACGTGATATATCATCCCTGTATCTTTGTCAAAATCCACACGCAGTTAAAAACTTCTCGTCTTGGTTGTCTTCATTATTCCACGATACGGTAGGAATTGTACATTTCTAAGAACTTCTTCAGAGAGAGAGAAGAGTGTCTTGGAAAAAACACAATCTTCATTTGTCTAGCGAGCTACGTTCCTTTCATTCTTGATACGTTTTTACGAAGTACATACTTTCCACGTGAGCAGAACTACCTAGCAGCTGGTCTTACTTTCTCTCTTTCTTTCTTTCTTTCTTTCTTTCTTTCTCTCTCTCTCTCTCTCTCTCTATTTTATAGTAGGAGCATGCGTTCTTAAGATTTTTCTCACGTCTTATTCTATCTCGTCTTTATTTCGCCTTGCAAATTATGAATTCACTGACGAATATATGTAATCGTCTCTACCAACGTACAAATCATCTTTCAAAGTAATATTAAAAAAAAGAACAAAGAAAGAAATGTATGTATGTATGTATTTGTGTAGAATTTTTTCTTTCATTATTTCTTCCTTTTCATCGGAAAATGATCATTACGTTACTACGATGTTCTTTCTCAATCAAGAGAAACAGAAACGGAGTTAATTGCTCGTAGCAATTAAACGCTTTGCCGAGAGTACGAAAAAAAAAAAAAAAAAAGAAAAAGAAAGAAAAGAATGAAATATTAAAGACTATCGAATATTCTTTTTTATATCTTTTTTTTTTCTTGTTTTCTTTCATGAAGACTCTCGAGAATAGCCAAAACTCGTCCGGTATCAGCGAACTCTTTTGGTAATTAAAGAAATCAATTTTAATAACTTGACGTGTCTATCGACTTTGGTAATAAACAGCTACCTAAACAATCAAACGAGTGCATTGAAGAAATATAAAAATAAGAAGAAGAAGAAGAAGAAGAAGAAGAAGAAGATAAATAATAAGAGATTTTGTTTGTTTGGAAGTATCGCCAAAAGAATAATAAAAACGCGACGAAAGTGGTTCAAGGGTTAACACCAGTCGTCGTTGTTCCACCCTTAGGTAAGGGTTGCCGTAGTGTTTCTGGTTACCCACGGAATATATGCATGAGCCGCTCGACGTTCACCTCGAGAAAGTAAGAATACCAATTAGGCGAGCAAACACAGTGCGAGGTTACGAGAGAGAAGGTTGCTGCAAAGACACATCAACAGGGGATACCTCCGAGTAGCTTCTTTGCTTCGGCACATTCGTGATCGTGATAGTGATAGTCAAACGTTTGGAATGGGTGAGTCGATCCGTGTACTTACACGACAAAGATTTAGTTAGAGAAAGAAATCTAAAGAAGTGTAGGGGGTTAACGTTTTGTGAAACATTTTTTTTTTTTTTTATTTTTTCTTTCTCTTCATTAACGTTTTTACTCGACACTCGTAGAAAACTCTTTGGAAAGGTTATCGTATGATTATTTATATTTTCTTTTATTATATTTTTTATAAATTTATTTCAAGATTTATAAATATTTATAAATTTATATTTCTATATAGGCTATTCTTTTTTACTTTCTGTATATTCTATATATTGTGTTTTATATTTTTTATAAATCTAATTTTAGAAATCTGAAGAAGTGTAGGGGCTTAACGTTTTAAGAAACATTTTCTTTTTTTTTTTTTTTTTTTTTTCTTTCTTTTTATTAACATTTTTATTCGACACTCGTAGAAAACTCTTTCGAAAGATTATCGTATGATTATTTATATTTTCTTTTATTATATTTTTTATAAATTTATTTCAAGATTTATAAATATTTATAAACTTATATTTTTATATATTCTACTTTTTTTTTTACTTTCTGTATATTCTATATATTGTGTTTTATATTTTTTATAAATCTAATTTTAGAAATGTAAAGAAATATAGAAGGTTAACGTTTTGCGAAACACTTTTTTCTCTTTCTATTAATATAATTATCGTATGATTACTTACATATCTTTTTTATTATATTTTTTTACTATACCTATATCATATTATTTCCCCTTTCTCTTTGTTCTCCAAAAATTGTTCCATTCTCGAAGCTTTTTGAATCCGGACAAAAATCGTTTAACAATTTCAATGTATAAAGAAAACGAGATTAGAAAATCGTCCGGAAAAGTTATCGATAAGTGTGGGGTGATAAGTATAGGAGAGGTAGGTGAAGGGATATTTCGAAGTTGACGTGCTTCATCGATCTTAGCCAAGCGCCGGAATAATATATAATGGGCAATAATGCCGGGGCAATGTATCAAGCCATCGGGATATTCTATCGACAAGCTGTCGCTGCCATTATGCCTTACATACAACCTACATACTGTATATCGCGGGTGACTGCTAACTCCTACGCGTATCTCGTATAAGTAAATGTCACGAGTATGCGTAGAAATATATATATATATATATATATATATATGTATATATGTATGTGTGTGGCATATGTATATTCAAATAAAAGAAAAATAGAGAAGAAGATAAAAAAGGATAGAAAGAAAGAAAAAAAGAAAAAAAGAAAGAAAGAAAGAAATGGGAAGAAGGGGTAGGTATACGAATCCATCACCCTATGTATAAATCCATGCTCATCCTTCGTCCTACGTTGGAGATGGGAAACTCGAAAGCTATGTGAGTCAACGATAGAGTGAGAGAGATGGAGAGATAGATAGATAGATAGATAGATAGATAGAGAGAGAAAGAGAGAGAGAGAGAGTAATCGAGAGAATAGAACGTAGAGAAGGTGAAATTTATATTCCATGGTTGCCCGTAAAACCGGACGTTTATTATCGCACAAATCACGATCTGTTAGACAAAAGGGAGGGGATCTCTTTAATACCAACGAGAACAGGATGAACGTGCCGCGGTGAGTATCAAACGGCGAAGGAATTTGGCTAAAATTTCATTTAGGGAAATTGCATAATAACCGAAGGAAGAACTCGAGCCAAAGACCGCACATAACGATGTGGTATTATGATGTTGTACGTGTGGCTTCTTTATTTATATGGATGAGAAATCGTATACGATTTTATTGTTATTATATATATATATTATATATATAAATAAACTATATATATATAGTTTATTTATCATCGAACATATAAATAACGCACCTAATTCAATCGATTTAAGAAAGATATTTTAACGATATGAAATAGGACATAATGCGATGTTCTCAAATATATGATGTTAAATTTTCTAGA
>NC_057686.1:7333773-7349412 GCF_014466175.1 Vespula pensylvanica
ATTATTATCACTGCGTTCATCGTTCATCCTGTTGGGAGACAATAATTTATAGCGATGGCTTTATAGATCCTGTCGGAAAGGTGTCCTGTCTGTCTGACCAAGCGTAGTCTCTAACTACTGCGAAGGAGCAAAACGGGGGTGGTTTGAGGGGGTGAGATAGAGGGCGAGTAACAAGCAAGCACCGAATTACATTCCACGCACAACCAACCCCTTTCTCCGGACGAGGCAACCTCGAACGAGAGACGGTGGTGGCAGTAGTGTGATAAGCGTTTGTTCATACCGTGCCACTGGCTGACTGTTTAGTCGTACGTACGTGACACACGTGTCCAAGCAAGGTGACAGCCTCCGCAAGCGGAAATGGATGTGCCTAGTAAAGGGCCAGACTCACGAATCCCACGTAGCTGCTACTTAATTACGGGTTGTACTTGTAGTTTGGCAGTTTGCGTCACGTATAGAATTGGAGTATACTTCTGTGTTACTTGTACGTAACAGAGAATATCGTTTTGATTGGACATCCCTCGATCTTTACTAATTACATAGGAATGAATGTATTCTATAACAAGAGGAAGTTGAACGTCAACTCTTTTTTCTTGTAATTACAGTTCTTTTCTTTTACTTTTTCTTTTTTTTTTTTTTCCTGTTTTTCTTTCATGCTCGAGAAAGACGTTCATTCTTTGTTAAGTTTTAATTGACTACTTGATTTCTCGGAACAGTAACGAATCTTGTCGGTTCTTTTTTTTTTTTTTTTTTCTTTTTCTTTCTTTTTCTCTCTCTTTTTCGTGAAACGATTTTCTTCAATTCGATTTCGATGAAAACGATGTTTCCTCTTCGAGCATTTCGTAAACGCATCGGTAACAATAGAGACAAGTCCGAAGTAAACTCCAAATTATTTTTCATATTTTCACGAATTGGCTTGGATTTCTCTTGGTTTCGTCCTTTTTGTCCGAGCATCCGATAGAGCCATAGCACTTCATGCAACGAAGACATTCCTCGATCGATCTGTCAACGACAAAATCTCATTCCTCTTCGCTGCCAACCCCTTCGGAAAAGAAAAGCTCCGTAGAACTTCATCTTCGCGCGAATCCGGACAAAACTTTAAGACCTTGTGGAAAACAAAAATGAGAAGAAGAAGAAGAAGAAGAAGAAGAAGAAGAAGAAGAAGAAGAACAAAAACAAAAACAAGAAGAAGAAGAAGAAGAAGATCCTTGCATAAGCCGTTACGTCTTCGAACTCGTTATTTCGAAGCACCCCTTTTCTTATCTTCGTTGTGGATGTTCGAACCTCTTAGCAGAAGCCTATCGGTGAAATGCGAGTAATCAGACCATTATTAAGGTTCCCTCTCATCAGCAGACGGCATCACTTCGATCCTATCTAGAGAAAGAGAGAGAAATATATATATATATATTACGAGAGAGTAAAAGAGAGAGAGAGAGAGAGAGAGAGAGAGGGCGGGGAGGAATGGGTGGCTCGCCTCAATGGAACCAATTAATTTCCCTCGCACCCGGAAACGCATCACAGTGATCCGGTTGGTGCATTGAAATAGAGGTGAGTAGAGGGAATGGAGAAGGTAGTGATGGTACATTGGTGATTGCAACTACGTAATAGTAGCTGTAGTGGTGATGGTAATGGTGGTGATGGTAGTGTGGTGGTGGTGGTGGTGTTGGTGATGGTGAGTGTCACCAGTAGAGAACTTTCCGAGGACGAATAAGTTTTAATTACGCGCGGTCAAAGGTGGCACGAGCCACGTCGGAAATTTCATTAACCGCCAGCGCTATCTGCGACTTCCGCTTCTCGACGGAGCTTCGCTAATTTCAGCAAGGAAGAGAAGGGAAGGGAAGGGAAGGGTGAATGATGGTTGCGGTGATGGTGACTGGGGAATGAAAAAGAAGAAGAAGAGTACGATGGAAAAACGAGGGTGGAAGGAAGAGAGCGGTTTGTTTGCTTCCTCGGTTGGAAGAAAAGCAGAGAATCTCTATGAAGAAGAAGTTAAGATCGAAAAGGAATCTTTCTTAAGCAGGTGCCGCTTGAATTTATCTTGGAAGGAGGGAGACAGAATTTCATCAAGGCCACGCTGTGACCGAGCTCGTAAACGAAAGATACGAGCGCGTACCTTCTCGCGGTTTATCGTCAGAACTTTTCGTACGTTCAAGGAATATTGCGTTTCGACTTTTAACGGCTTCTCGAGAGAGAGAGAGAGAGAGAGAGAGAGAGAGAGAGAGAGAGAGAGAGAGAGAGAGAGAGAGAGAGAAAAGAAAGGTCGATGAACGAATACGGAGAGGGTAGGATCTGATATATTCTTTCAAAGAGACATTGAACGTTTGTAAAGTCTCCCTTCGTACGTCTGTGTATATGTCTGTATGTCCGTGAAACTCGCATTTATTATCGAACGGAGTTTGGTCGATTCCGACTATTTCTATCTCACTCGCGTACACCGAGAGCTATTTCGGCCATACGCTCTCGACCGAGCGTAAACAGTCGGCCGAAATCAAACGAGCCCGTTTAACCCTTAATCACAGACGCCGCTTCTGTCTGCATACTTGTGCTCGCATATCTCTCCAAGTAGGCCACTTAAAATGCGCATATATAATAAAGGACCCTTCTACACAGTGATCGTGATAGTGTTCGTGCTTGTGCTAGTGCTTGGGTGATGGTGGTTGAGAGTTAACTCTAAACGGCCACGGGTAATACCGATCTCTCTGTGCGTAATTATCGAGAGTGTTCTCACGGAAAGAGACTAATATTTTCGATCGCGTTTAATGGAATTACGACGAAGATTCTAATCGAAAATAATTCTTCTTTTACCTTCAAGTTTACGAATGGTAAAGGAATCATTTTCTAACGTTTATATATATATATATATATATATATATATATATATATATTTTTTGAAGAAGCAAATGATAGAAGAAAGGATTGTTACGTTGAAACGATTGAAAACGATACTTTTCGTAAAAAAAAGTAAGATAACGCACGAAGAGAATTTTCACGGGATGATTGTTGTACGCGATGGTGAAAGAAAAAAAAGAAAAGAAAAAAGAGGAAAACGAAAGAAAGAAATTCTTTTTTTTTTTCTTTTTTTTGAAGAGAGTTTACGAAGCACTCTCATGAAAAAGGCTGTAGCGGTAACAGCGAGTACGATTTTATCACTTAGAAAGTGGCGAACGTGTGAAAGTTTCGGATTCTCCCAAAAATTTCCATTTTTAGTATCGGGTCAGATATGTGTGAACCTTTCGTCCTCCTCGTTCTCTTTCTCCCCTTCTTTCTTTCTTCTTCTTCTTCTTCTTCTTCTTCTTCTTCTTCGTGACGCCACAGGCAATGCAAGCTTTCGCAGAAGAGATATCGAAAGATTTGAAGGAGTCTCGGTGGATTGTTTGAAAAAGGATTTTCCGTAGAGGCAGATCATATCAATGAAAAGAGAAGGGAGAAGGGAAAAAAAAACGAGGAAGAGAGAAACAATAGAGGATGAAAAGAAAGAGAGATAGAGAAAAAAGGATGAAGAAAAAGAGAAAGAAAAAGTAAAAGGGTCTGCGAGTATGGACGAGAAATATTTACGAAAGCCATCGGGATCTCGTCCAACTCGACTTCTCCTTTTTCGAGGAACGCCTTCGATTTATTATAAGGAGAGCCTGGAGGAACGAAGAATGAGGAGGGAAGAAGAGAGCGCCGGGAAAAGAGATTAACGATCGTCTTGGATCATAAATTTCGTGTCGTGCTAGCTACGAAACGAAAGCTTGCGTTCCCGTCCTAACGAATGATAATTTGTGCGAGAAAGTTAAGTGCGATTTACCTAAAGAAAAAAGACGAAGGACTTGAGGTGACGTACTAACGACAAAAAGACGATATCTTGCAAAATCTTTCTTTTTTCTCTTTCTATCTTTTTTTCTTTTCTATTTTTCCTTTTTTTTTTTTCTTTTGTTTTCTTAATTTCGTTTCAATTACAAATCGTCAGCCATCGTTCCTATTCGTGATTGTATATTCGAAGCAATATATTCACGTATATTGTATAGAAGATAAACACATACATTGTATAGAATAATTTTAAGGATGATCGTACTTCTTTCTGTTATCTCTCTTTACACAATGCATAAATACGTACACACACGATATAGAAATATATCGAAGATCAGGCAATACATTTACATTATACTTTCCGCTATAGTCCTTTTTCTTTGTTTTCTAAATATTGAAACTAATACATCGAGATAATCGCAATATACTTTATTTTATATCGACTAAGCGTAACACATATCATCAATCGGATAGTATCATTTCAGCTTTGATAAAAATCTCGATATTTTTCAAACGTAACTAAAAATAAAATACTCAGTCTAAGAAATATCAAGACTTTCTTTAAAATCATTTATCATTCCCGGTCATCTTATCTTGGAACAGTCTTGGATCCTTGGAAATTTCAGTGAGCGTAGTTATTTTCAATAATCGCGACTTTACAACGATGTCGAGGATTTGAATATTTTATAAATGGATTTGCAAGGCAAATCTATTTATGAAAGACGAAGACGCTTGAAAAGGTGCAAACGAGGTGAGAAAAGCGTAGGTACCCTCCTAATTTTGCGATTCTCTTCACGAAGTACTCAGGAGAGAAAGAGATCTATAAGCAACAGTGTCAGGAAAGTTGATAGTGGTAGAAAGGGCTCTCTAAAGATGGCTTCGGTAGGACGAAGGAAACTAGAGAAATTCTCTTCCCTAGTCAAATAAACTCTCGTCTTGTCCCGGTAGCCTCATAAAGTAGAGTCGGCCTGCACGTGTCCGCCTTCTACATAAAAGCATGCGCGTATAAGCGTATACTAGCTCATCCACTCGTTTGCGTTGCTAGTCGGACCGGCAAAATTCACTTCCAAAGACATTTCAACCTCCAGGTGCACGTGAGACATACCCGGATGAGTATATATACGTATATATATGTATATATAGTATGTATATATATATATATATATATATATATATATATGTACTAGACGTAGCTGTTCTTGTGACTTCGCGTTTGCTAGAATTCTGTCTGTCTGTCTGTCTGTCTCGGTGTCTCTCTATTTCATTCAGTTCTACATTATGAAATAAATAATCAAAAATCTAGCTCATTTATAAACTACCTCGGCTTCTATTTGATTTTAAAAACCTTCCAAATTATTTCATATAATTCGTTATCAGATTTCTACTTTACGAAATGAAATTGATTAAAATGAAGTACTAATGGATCTAATATATTTCATATCTGAGGAGTTAATTTTGAGATATTACATATTTAATTAAACTTCGTATGTTAGATGTAGCAATTGATGTGAGGATTTTCTACGAGTTAACTCCTGAATAAAATACGCATTTACGTCCATCCATCTCTCTCTCTCTCTCTCTCTCTCTCTCTCTCTCTCTCTCTCTCTTTTCGACTTCTCTTCCGACGTTACATATTCACCTTCCAAATATTACCAGGATAGGAGTTACGGATAACTCGTAACTCCTGCCTCGGAGCAACTGCCTTCCGACAACCCTCCCCCTCCCACCCCCTCCCACCCTACTTCTACAACCCTTCCGTCCGCGACCTTTCCAACGTTTGATATATTACGTTGACGTGGTGGCGTTGGTTCGCCCATACACCAACCAAAATGAATTGAGATAAAGCAGAAAGAAATTTAGTGGCGTTGGGACGCTGTTCCCCGAGCTATACCACCACCGTTACCTCTAGCAACCCTCTTAAAACAAACTTTCTTCGAGGAATATGGGCAAAAAAAAAAAAAAAGAAAAAGAAAAAAAATGAGAGAATCGCGCTCCCGATTAATTTTTAAACGTGGCTCGAAGTAATAGTCGAAAAATGAACGCGGGAAAAATCTCGAGAATATCGTCGACTTGTCCGGTAACACGGAAAAGAGGAGGAGGAGGAGGAGGAGGAGGAGGAGGAGGAGGAGGAGGAGGAGGAGGAGGAGGAGGTGGAGGTGGTGGTGAAGGCGTCGCGTGAGCGCGATTAAAAATCGTCGACATTAATTTCGCGTCCGACGTGGAGAGACCCCAGGTTGAGCAACAATATACAGGGTGTTTCATTAACCTTGATCGTTTGCACTTTCATTATCCGTGCTACAATGTGATCCGTAATGTGGAAGATGAAAATGGTTTCTTTCGAAGAACGAATGTACTTTTTCTCTGGTTTCTTTTTGTTTTCTTTTTTTTTTTTTTTTTGTTCAAGGATAGCATATCCTTCTCGAATATTTCATTGTACGATGGTGAGAGACAGAAAAAGAGAAAAAGAGAAAAAGAGAAAGGGAGAATGATCAAGTCGAGTGGAACACCCAGTACACGTATACATATCTATCCATCTCTCTCTCTCTCTCTCTCTCTCTCTCTCTCTCTCTCTCTCTCTTTCTTTCAACAGCATTCGTATTTCATCTTCAGACGCGTGCTAATGTTTCGTGGAAAAGACGCAAGCGTGCTCCCCTCATCCCTTCCTTCTATCATCCCTTTCTTTCTCCCTCCTTCCCTCAGCTTCCTTTTTCACTGGCAGATAGCCGTGCGGGCGTTGAATGCAGGCGCGAACGAACGATATGAGCGAACGACTCCCTTAAGGCGCTTTTTATCGTGCTCGCGAGCGCGTTCCGAATGGCTTGGCAGTTCGAATCTTGCACCGTTCTTGGTACACGCCTTGAGGCGTGCTCTAGCTTGTGTATATGTAATATATATATATATATATATATATATATATATATATATAAATGTGTGTGTATATATATAATATATATATATATACGTATATATATATATACACGTATATATGTGTATTTCTCTCTTTCTCTCTCTCTTTCTCTTTCTCTCTCTCTCTCTCTTTCTCTCTCTCTCTGTGTGTGTGTGTGTGTGTGTGTGTGTGTAGGCACATATTTATATGTGTAGGAGAGAAACCTGAACGGAAGAGAAGAGATGACGGTAGTAGTAAGATAAGAATTTACGTGAGTGAGCAAGTAAGAGAGAGAGAGAGAGAGAGAGAGAGAGAGGAGGGGAGGAGAAAAGGAGATAAGTAGATAGAGAAGTGTAAAATAGAGAACGTGTCACGTTTCGAGTATCGCATTGACATTCGTGCAAGTTTCTTTGTAAGAAAGAACGAGTCCTGTTTTTAATGCGGATACATTAGACGAGGGGAGAAAAATGACAAATATAGTGAGAATGTGTACGGTGAGAAAGAAAGAAAGAAAGAAAGAAAGAAAGAGAGAAAGAAAGAGAGAGTAAGAGAAACTTATAGGAGAAGAACGATATCGTGAGATTGCCTGTAGAAGAAAAGCTTGCGATGAGAACGGTAGGGAAAGAGACAAATGTAATTGCTGGATATCGGTTGTATCTGAAAAAAGCTCTCTTTTCTTTCTTTACTTCTTCTAATCCCTCCTTTCTTTCTTTCTTTCGTTCTTTCTTTCGTTCTTTCTTTCTTTCTTTCTTTTTTGCTTGCTTGCTTGCTTGCTTTCTTTCATTTCTTTCTAGAAAAAGAATTCTCTTTGCTAGCATTCATTTCGAACATAAAGACATTTTTAGCTCTGTGTTTTCGATGGAGATGGATATTTATGTTCGATTTACCCTTTATACAATAGATGTATCTCTGTATTTAAAAGAAGAATAAAGGGATGGTGTTTTATCTCTTATAGTTGGTCCTTCGATATATAAAAGGTAGAACGCGATAAGAGATAAAACAAAGATGAAGTTTCAATCGTTACCTATTATATACGATCTCTTCGTTCTTATTTTTTGAGATCTTTATTCGTAAAGAGAAAAATATGGAAAAAGAAGAAGGAAAGAAAGAAAGAAGGATAGAAAGATAAAGAGTGCGAGAGAGAGAGAGAGAGAGAGAGAGAGAGAGAGAGAGAGAGAAAGAGAGAAAGAGAAAAAAGAGAAAGAGACAGAGAAAAAGAAGTAAGAAAAACTCGTTCATACGGCAAGTTTCAATTAAACGAGTTAACCCCTAAACTGTTGGACCTCGTACTCCTTTACCAACAAGTACTATATCGTAGGAGCAGTCTAATTCAATTATTTTGGACGAGCGGAGGAACAGCATCGTTGTCCGAAAATCACTCGCAGAGATGGAATTCCCTCGATCTCTTTCACCCCTTCTACTCGTCGGATCACGAGACGACATCAACGAAGATGCCATTCATGGTGGGAGGTGATGGGTATGGGGGATAGAGATGGGGGGATAGATGGGTCGGTTGGTATGGATATAGCATGTAGAACGAGAAGAGCTTCTACCGGATAGTTGGACGTCGTCTGATTAGTTCGAAACTGCGCTTTTAACGTTTCCCAACCAAGCCAACCTCTCCTCGTCCTATCCTCTTTCTCAAGCTCTCTCTATCTTAGAACTGCAATTCACAGCGAGACAAATTATTCGAATTAAATTCAGCCCGTGGCGATAACGTATATATAGATAAATTGTCTTTGGTGGGGGTAGGTGGTTATCGTGAGAACTCTTGCACGCCTTATTTCCGCCGTCTATACTTCGCTATACACCCTCCTCTTTCCGTTTTCCCCCCATTCTACCATCAACCCTTCCTCCCTCCATCCCCTTCCACTCTCCTTTCTTACTCCAGGAATGTCGCAGGAAAGTTTTGCGACCTCCAGACCGAAACTACTGCGACCCGAACGACCCTTCCTCTCTCTTCAACCCTCTCTTCTCACGAGTTTCCATCGGCCTCTACTCACCATTCGCACCTTCTTACCACCCTCTTGCATACCCCCACGAGAATCGGTGTTCCTCGCGATAAGCGATTCAGTGGCAACGATGCTACCGTCTTCTTGGTTTCTCCGCTTTCTACGATAATGATAGGAGTCTTGCGTCTCTCTTCTTTCGTAGTCTCCAGAGTGTTTCCTGTTTTAGAATTCACACTTCCTTTTCTAACGAGCTCTCTCTATCTCTCTCTCTCTCTCTCTCTCTCTTCCTTCCTCTCTGTCTCTGTACATTTGAAAACTCTTAATAAGATTCTAGATGAGATTAACTCGAAAAGAAAATTACAATTCGTTTTTAAGTTAAATTCGTTTGGATATAGAGACACAGTCGTCGATTCTTTAAATGGAATTTGTAGTTTTCTTCAGTACTATCAGAAACTTAGTCTAAAAGGAATAGGAAACCGCGTCGGTGCATGGTTAACAAAAGGCTAATTGAAAAGCTTCTGAAGAGGTTAGACAATTCCGATCAAAATTCGATCGTCTCTCAAAGAACAAAAGTCTCTCCCTCCCTCTCTCTCTCTCTCTCTCTCTCTCTCTCTCTCTCTCTCTCTCTCTCTCTCTCTCTCTCTCTCTCTCTCTCTCTCGATCCCTTCTCGTAATTACGATCTATCCGCTCGAATTCTCCTGAATAGTCCTTTATACGCGTAAGTGACATGTTCTTTCTTTCCCTTTGCTCGGAATTTCATTTCATTCGACTGTTCTTCGTAAAGAGTCTTCTAATTGCCTTCGTGCATCGTGCACCAGTGACGTCGAAGGCGTTATTTCGAAATCGTCAGCTTTTTTCCAAAGTTGAAAATCGAATCAAGTAAATGTTAGCGATTCACTTTAGATCCTATAAGTAGTATCCTTTACTCGCATACATATGATCTTTGTCGGATTTAATTTCATTAGATTTTGAATTGATGAGAAATTATGGAAGAGGAAACCTTGAAAAGAGAGAGAGAGAGAGAGAGAGAGAGAGAGAGAGAGAGAGGGGGAGATTAGATTTCACTTAGCATTGAACGTATTAACGTATCTATTAATATCTATTATAACCAATGATATAATAAATTCAAATTACCTTTGAAATGATCTATTCCGTAAACCGATTAACATTTTATAAGATCGACTTTTATCTTTGATATTTTACGATATGATTGATTATTCGAATAGATAATAATAAATCCAAGCTATCTTCGACATTATTTATCTGTAAATCGATTAACATTTTATAAGATCCATTTTTATCTTCGATATTTTAAAATGTGACCGATTATTCGAACAGATAATAAGAATGTTGTAAGATTGATTATTTGAATAGATCGATTCGTATTAATGTCATTAAATTCGATACAAGAGAACAATAAAGTGACAAGATTTTCAGTCAGAATCGACGTGATACCACGGAGGGAGTTAACACGATCGATATGTACGATGTACCACGTGAGCTATAAAGCTTTTTCGAAGGCACGCTCACTACGTGTTACTCTTGCATCTGAAAGATTTCCGAAGGGAAGCGACATTCGAAAATAAAGCTGACGCGAGTCACGGCCGTCCACCGTCCATAAAAATGCTCGTGTCGCGGTAACTGGATTACGAAGAATCTCGTAGGACGAAAGGATTTTCGAAAGTGAGAGAGATAGAAGACGTCGTAAAATAATATATGCTGACTCGATTTCCCTGCAGGACAAAATAAAATCGAGGAAGGGGTCAACGTTATCAAAGATTTACTATAGCGATATCATTAATAATATAAGAAATTTCTTGATAAGTCGAAATATTTCATTATCGTTGTAATTTTATTAATATTATTTTATTTCATATTAACGTAGAAAATAATTTGATTCGAAAATTTTATTCGAGTGTATGTATACGTATATTCGTCGATAGCCTTATAAATTTATATTTTTGATATAGAAACTATACAAATTTGTCTTCTCAAAAATGTGTTTGTGCACGATTAGAAAGTTTGAAATTGTTTAAGAACGTAATATTTGTTCTTTGTGTGATTTATTATTGATAACCCTTGTTATCTTTAGTTTTTTATAATAACTATAGATCCTATGAAACATCTAAGAGAAAGTCATTTTTACACGTAGAAAATGTATCAAAAATTAAATAGGATAGAAATAAGAAAAATTTCACAAACAAGCTTATCGTTTTATTAAAACTTCAGTTCAAAATAATTGCATGAAATTTGGTCGTAATTAAGATATCAACTAAACAATAGTAAAATTTATCCAGATTTAACTGATAACAAGCTGAGAAAATAATTGCAATGCAAACATTATTAAACACGATCGTAACAAATATTTTTCAAAAAAATCTACTAAATGGAGGGATTCGATAAATCGAGCCGAACAAAATCGAATTGAAAAAAAAAAAAAGAACTACAAAGTCGACCGTTCCTTTCTAGAGAATAGCAAGAACGTTGCGTTATTAAAATGAAGTGCATAATTCGTTTGTGTAGCGAGTTCGGAGAGGACATATTTTCAGGACAAAGGTGAGACTTTGATAGGTAGACATATGAATTATGGAGAGAGAGCAGTAGTTTAAAAGTCAGGAGGAGATGATGGTGGTAGTGATGGCGGTGCTAGTGATGGTGGTAGTGGTATTTGAGAAGATGCGGAGGGAAGGAAAGGAAACGGAAAGGTAGACGTTCTCTCGTAAGGAGCAAGTTCGAAAGTAGTAAGTTCGAAAAGGCTCTATTAAGAGGCAGTTGCATCGCTTTGCTTCAAGTTTGCCGGACGAAGTTTAAGGGTGGCTTTCCGAAGTCACCGCGGTTGATCGACAGATTAAACCACCTTCGAAAGGAGAAGGAAGAGGATAGAAGAGAATGAAAGCTCGCTTCCAGCGATGAAGAGAAAGAGGAAGAAGAGAGAAGAGAGAAAGAGAGAGAGAGAGAGAGAAGGAAATATAGGTAGCTAGAGGAGCGACCTGTAATGGGTAATAACTTATAGCCTTGATGCTAAACCGTCGTATCGATCAAAGACCTTTTAGTACCGTGGTGAGTATAATTCCTTTTTTTTTTTTTTTGCTTTTCTTTCTTTCCTTTTCTTTTCTTTTCTTTTCCTTTCTTTCTCTTTTTACTCTAATCGCCGATAACATTCCGCCTTTTTCCTCGTTGAAGCTTTTACGTCGTCCACGTAATTTATGAGATATTTAGGTAAATATTCGATATTTAGGTAAATATCGAATATCGAGGGAAGATGTAGAAGATAAAGGGAAGAAGGAAAAGAATAAAAAATAGAAAGGAATCAAACGTACGTATATGCATACATTTATCGTAGAAAATCTTTGGATGATCGAGCGGTCGAGTAGTACAAATCGTTTCAGAATTCTTTCCACTCGCAGAGTCCTTTCTTACCGATCGTGTTTTCTGTAAAAATATTATTGTAAAAGCAGAATTGTAAGCATGAAGCAACAGATTATATATATATATATATATATATATATATATACATAGATATATGTGTATATGTATATCGTATCTTTCTAGTTTTATCAGACAAAAGATCCTCGAAGACTCAACGTAAACATTCGACATAAATATAAAAGAGTTTTTATTTAGGATCGCGAATGATTCAGTAATGTACACTTTGAAGATTGAAGGCTGATCCTTCGGACAAAAGAGTAAATAAGCAACAAAGAGAAGAATAAAAAGTAAAGAACATGCGATAAGAAAGGAGGAGGAACAAGGTAACACAACAGAAAAAAGAAACGAGTTCGTTCGTTGAAGATAACGCTTTCGCGTTTATGGCGAAGAACGTTGGGAAGAACTTTGTTGCGTGCGTATTTTTAAAGAAAAAGAAACAAGAAGAAGAAGAAGAAGAAGAAGAAGAGAAGGAGGAGGAGGAGGAGGAGAAGGAAAAAGAAGGAACCAACAAAAGTAAATGACTAAAAAGATCTAGACGTACGTGTAGAGAGGAGCTACACGTACGTAACTCGGTACAGTTAAGATTATGCAGAAATTCATGTTCTACCGAACTGAAAAAAAAAAAAAAAATGCTTTTGCATATTCGTTCGTTCAGATTCTTTTCCTTCTTTCTTTTTTCTTTTACTCGATTTAATGAAAACTCTAGTTAATTTCCGGTGGAAAAGTGAGAAGGAGGAACGCTGAAAAAGAGATCGGAGTAAGTCAGAAAAAATATCAGAAGCTTCACGAGCATCTAAAATTTTACGATTATTAATACAACATCTATTTCGAATTGAAACATTGAATTTGTTCGTTTATTCTCTCTCTCTCTCTCTCTCTCTCTCTCTCTCTCTCTCTCTCTCTCTCTCTCTCTCTCTCTCTCTCTCTTTGTTTCTCTCTCACTAAACATTTCAACAAAACAAATACTTACTGATCGATCATGCGTATAAGCTTTGTACAAAATAAACGATCCAAAGTTAATGAGTGTAATGTTAGTTCAATTGTAAAATACGAGTTTAAAAAGTTTAAAATTGATCGTATAGACGAAAAATATTGATTCCTGAACTGATCGTGTCGCGTTGTTTTATAAATAATATCTGTTAAAAGGAGCTATCGTTTGTTGTTGTTTAGTCAGAAAAAAGAAGATCAAGAAAATCACATTCTTGTGCAACCAAAAGCTTGGAGCAAAGAGTCATTAAAATTTCATCTCCGCTTCTTTTTCTTTTCTCTTTCTTTCTCTCGTATGTTCACACTGGAAGAGATTCTCAAAGGCCGAACGATAAATGAAGAAACATTAATACATTCTTTCACAGGAACATAGAAATAAAAAGAGAGAGAGAGATACATAATGAGAAGGAAGATCATAGTTTTCTCGCGAGATAGTGATAAGGCAATTAATTTTATGCGTTGAATTGAAACCCATAAATATATATATACACACACACACACACACACGTACACACAAATAATCATACACTCTCGCGTGCGCACGAACGTTAGCAAATAATGGATACAGATATAAGTGAGAAAGAGAGAGAGAGAGAGAGAAAAGCGAATGATGTTGGACAAAGGAAAAACCATTTTCGTCGAATCGAGTGTGAAAAGTGAAAACGAAGTGTAGTCGAGACGTCGACAATCGTCACGACACTCGCGACATAGTCGAAGCAAGCCTTTCGACGAGTGAGCTTTGTTCCGAAAGGGGTTCAGACACTCGGTAGTTCTAACGACATAATCCTCCACATTCTGCCATGAAAAATGGTCGACACATCCGGATGACAATAGGAGAGGACCACGAGATCGTACGAGAAGAAGGTAACACCAGAGAAAGAGAAAGAGAGAAACAAAGAAAGAAAGACATTTATATATATTATATACATACATACATACATACGTACATACATATATACATATATATATATATATATGTATGTATGTAATAGCAAACGAACGATTCAAACAACGTCGCCGGTCTTTTACTCGAATATGAATAAGAAACAGCGGCGCCACATGCTATTCTCATTTTCATTCCCCGGAAACTTACTACACGACGAACTCAGGGTGGTTGTTATACGAAGTTTATACGCAGCCGGTAACTATCCCTGTAGAAGCTCAAGTTACAAGCAACCTCTTTAACTATCCATCTCTCTCTCTCTCTCTCTCTCTCTCTATCTATCTATCTCTCTCTCTCTCTCTCTATATATATATATATATATATTTCTCGTTCAACACACACATATACACACCACACATACGTGTGCGGGGGCGTAGAAGCAGATACATATACATTTAGGACACTCATGCATGAGAGTATTCTCTCTCTTCTCTCTTCTCTTTCTCTCTTGGGTACACGTCTCTTGAATATCTCTGTCTCGCTCCATCTTCCTCTCAGTTCTCTCTTCTTCCTCTTTCTACTCCTCATCCTTCTCATCCTTCTCATTCTCCTCCTCCTCCTCCTCCTCCTCTTCTTTTCCTTTCAACCGCAGCTTCATGGTGCTTAACGAAGAATCTCGCGAACGTAGAATTATCGCTTCGCGTCCTTGACGGACGTAAGTTCGCACGTAAAACGTGCTTTTAAAAAAGCTGTGCCGGTACTCAGACTCGTGTTTTCCTTTTTCCTTTCTTCCCTTTATTTTTCTTTTCTTTTTTTCTTTTATAATTCTTCTCTCTTCGCTCCCTTTTAAATATCTTTTTCCGCTTACCTTTCTCTTCTTTTTTAACTTCTTCGACATAATACCGATGTTTCTAACTGAAATGTTGATTTTATTCTAATGATTTCGTGAAAAGGATAATACGAGGAAGAAACGTTGCCAGGATCAATATATTATCTGTTATTTTATATTACATGTATATCTTTCACTAAATACACAATCCATTAAAATGTTCGATATAAAATTAATATGTTGAGAATATCCGTAAAAATGAAGAGGAGCAAATGAATATGGATAAAGAGTTATTTGAGTACATTTGATATTTGGTACGGATTTCTCTCTCTCTCTCTCTCTCTCTCTCTCTCTCTCTCTCTCTCTCTCTCTCTCTCCCCCTCGCTTAATATTTCCATTATCCAAATATCAACACATATTCACAAAGAGGCGTTCATAATTCTTTCATTAACAATCTCATATAAATAAAATCCTTATAAATATTAATGTACTCTGTAACAAATTCAATAACATATAAATAATCAAACATTTTTATCCATCAAGAAATAATTTTAAAAGAGAAGACAGAAGGTAGAAGAATAAAAGATAAGTAATAACATGTAGGAAAGACAGAGGAGAGGAAGGAGAGGAAGGATTCAGGATTTATTTGTAAATTTTATTCGATATGTACCTACACAGACATTATGTACATAGGAATATATGTATATGTATTAGTAGAAAACACAAATGTGATCCCTTCGTTCGTCGTATCGCACGTACAATACATGCATACGTCACCGTGATACATTTGCAATATTAACTCTCCTCCGGCAACGAGGACAACTATAGCGTACTTTTCAGCCCTCTCTCTCTCTCTCTCTCTCTCTCTCTCTCTCTCTCTCT
>NC_057686.1:7349512-7455823 GCF_014466175.1 Vespula pensylvanica
CTCTCTCTCTCTCTCTCTCTCTCTCTCTCTCTCTCTCTCCCTCTCTCTCTCTTGTTCTCAAAAACGTCGAAAGCAAGAGAAATAAATCAAGCGACGTTTCCGCGAGCCGGTTTTATACCGCGAGCTATAGTGGCACTCACCGGGCGGTACCATGAATGGTAATCCAAATTATTGTACCGGAAGTGGAGGGTCCACCACCGTCGACGAAAATTTGTCGGTGTAACGTAGGTCGTCCGTCGGCGACGGCCCGAATGAAAATCCAACTGAAATTGGACCAGACGGAAAGAGAGAGTTTTAAAGAGCAACACAGAAAGAGAGAGAGAGAGAGAGAGAAATAATGTTTATGTTTTAGTGTATGCGTGTGAAAGAGAGATAGAACGTTATTACGGTGCTGACTGTAACGAACGAATTAAAAGTGAACAAGCAAAACGTATGGCCCGGCATTATATCGATTCGAAACAAGCGTCCCATTCTCCGAGCACGCTTCCGTGAATTTTCCATTTTACACATCGCGTGCCGCGATATACTATCACGCGCACGCCCCTCGGATTTATTCCGTACTCACTCTTTTTCTCTTCTTCTTTCTCTCTATCTTCCTTCCTTTCTTTCTCTTTCTCTATCTTTCATTCTCTCTTTCTCTTTCCCTTTCTCTCTCTTTGTTTATCTCTCTTTATTCCTATCATCCCTGCACTCGTACAGATCGTGAACCTGTCAACACGAAAGTCCGGACGTTATTTTTCTGCGTTTCACCGATCGCTCTGAAAACATTTCAGCATGATAAAATCTCTATTAGCCCGAGCGATATTACGAGTGGTCTCTGCTTTTCAAACGTTGCCGCGTAAGCGAAAGAAGATCGGTGCCAGTGTGATCGTTATTACTGTTGCTGCTGCTGATCCATTCGTTTTGAATAAAAATTCCTGATAAAACAGGATGGAAACGATTCGTTACATCGAACGTACATCTTTCGTATTTTCGAAACTCTTAAACGTTAACGCGTTTTACTTGTTTACGGCTGACGACATTTCTAATAACTAAACTAAAAATGAATAGGCAAAAATTCGCGGAAACGAATTGAAAGACAAAAAAGAGAGAGAGAGAGAGAGAGAGAGAGAGAGAGAAAAGAAAAGGAAAAAGATAGAAGAAAAAAAAATATATAGAAAAAGCCATGACCACGTTAGCATACACGAGTTCAATTTGAGCTACACCAAATTGTTCTTCCATTTTAGCTAACGATACCCCCAATGGCTAGGTTATAATCTTTACAAGAGCATACTGCCAAAGGAGGAGAAAACGAGCGAGGAGAAAGGACCGGTTCCTTCTTTCCTCCTATAATGGATATTTAAAGGGTCTTATAGAAAGCCGTTTACGCTTCGCTCTTTACCGAATAAGAAGAGGATACTTGTAGAGAGTAGAGAAAGGGATGAAATAAAGGAAGAGAAAGGAAGAAAAAAAAATAAAAGCATAGAGAATATAAGATATAATAGAAAAGGGATAAAGAAAGAAACAGGGGGAGAGAGAGAGAGAGAGAGAGAGAGAGAGAGAGAGAGAGAGAGAGAGAAGAGGATATATTCAACGATGGGATGAGGGAAAAATGAGGTCAGGACGATTCTTATTTCTTCGCGTTGGAAATTTTGCGAGCCGCGAGAAAAGCGAGAAGGAGACGACCTCGCATAGTAAGATTATATTCCGACGGCTGTTTCCATCGGAGAAAGTTAGAAAGAGAGACAGCAGAGTGAAGAAGAAAGAGAGAGAGAGAGAGAGAGAGAGAGAGAGAAGGAAAATGCGATAATCGTAATTGCGAGGAGATTCTCGTCTACGAGCATGCCACCAGTATGCAAAGTATATGCAGTTAGCAATCCCATTGTCCTAGAGGCTAGCAACCTGCGCTACGAGCTTTGAAGATCCTTCGAAGATTCGCTCCATGAAACCGCCTGATGAACGTCCACGTATTAAACTCGACCCGGATCACGTAGAAATAAAAAGGAATTCGTGAATTTCGTGAGCAGCTTTAAAAAATAATTTCTCTATTCCTCTTTTCTTCAAGCTTTATCATCGTCATCGTTCACGTCGTAGTCGTAGTCGTAGTCGTAGTCGTAGTCGTAGTCGTAGTCGTTTCTACATGATCGCGAATGAAAATCGCAATAAAGTACGATATTAAAAATTTCGTCGAAAAATATCCACGGGCTGTCTCCTCTTTCAATTGTATGTATGAAAAAGAGTGGTGAGTAAAGGCACTCGACGATTTCATTTATTCGTTCGATCATAGATCCGTTAGGCTCACTTAATTGCAATAAAACGGATTTGCAAATATATGTTTCGATTTCAAACGCATTCCAATCGACTTTTCGATAGGAGCGAAGTGCACTCTTTGTTGTTATTGTTTAAAATGGGATGATAAATGAAGGAAAAATAACGATTAAAAATTGAAAATGAATTCTTTCAACGTAACTGCGAAATACAAGATCATATCGTGAATATTACGAGTAGATTCGAGTAGTCGATAGCCGTACAGCCATATAGCTACCTATGTAGAGACCAGGAAGCCACGCGATGAAATCCCATCCGTTTTCGAGGCACGCTCGCTTCGACGTTCCTCGTATAATTTCAAGAAACTTTCGTCTCCCTTCTGCCTCACCTTCGGAAATTGTTTAACGCGAGGTGAACCTGATGGAACTCGTACACTGTTCGTTACTTAAACTCGAAAGCTTTCCAATATTAAATTCGCTACCGTAATGATAAGATGACGAAGCTCGGAGGAACAATTTAAATCTATGAATATTGGTATATATATATATATATATATATATATATATATATATGCATATAAACGTATACACGAGATGCGTTCTTGGTAGTTAATACCGAGATTGTTAATTACTCCATTAGCATTCGAAACGGATTGCTCGAAGTGTTTCGGTTGCACGCTGCTACTACATATATCGCATATACTCGTCGATAGAAGGAGGTATCTACTTACCCATCTACTCACCAACCTTCTTGGTTGACCCTTAATGTACTTCCAACCACGAAACAGTACTCTTGCTTGATACCAGCCATACGATCCTTCCTTCAGTTACGTATTTGTCAATCGATTTCGTCAATGAATTCAACGAATCCTCCTCGTGTCAAAATAGTAATCCATGGGAAAATTATTCTGATAAAAACGATTACACGTCTATTCATTCTAACGAGATTATTCTTTAAGAATCCTTCTTTAAAAAATTTCTGTATTTTTTTCTTCTCTTTTTGTTTATTATTATTTCTATTATTTAATGTCACGTCAATCGCTTGTATGGCTTTTTAATCATATAAGTTTGATGTTTTTTTTTAGATAATATTGTAGTCAGTATATTTTTCTTGAAAAAAAAAAAAAGAAAAGAGAAGATCTTTAATCTAATTTCATTCATCGAATTTCCTCTTTATTTGTTTCTCTTTTCCTTTTTTTGTTTTTTTTTTTTTTTTTTTTTTTTTTTTTTTTTTTTTTTTTTTTCTTTCAATAGGAGAGAATAATTTTGGAAAGTACGTCGATCAGTACAGTGATCGGAGATTGAAGAATATTTTTGACCGTTCTATCCACTCTTTCATTTCCTTCTGTCTACATGGGGAGGGAATTACTGTGATCGAGTTGTTTCTTTGGATTACTTTAATATAAGATTTTTGACATACTTGGATGATGGAGTCGTTTGTCCACTAGTTATGGATTGCTTTTATAGTATTTGTAGAATCGCAAGAAATAACGAAACGTTCGTTTTGATCATTGGTTACAGTTTCGGTAATACGTTTTATCACGTTAAACTCGTAAAAAAAAAAGATAGGAACTTCTCGATAAAATGTTGTAATCGATTGACCGAATATAATTGTAGAAACGTTATCGTTTTACGTTTTAAAAAAAGATTTAGAATTTGTTCTTTTATAAAATGATCTTTATAAAATGGTTTTACATTTACCAGATTTCTATTAAGCCTTAAAATTTAATTAATTCTTAAATCTTTAACAGATTTAGGTTGACATCTTGTTGTACCTTCAAATAAATCTTCATTGAATTCTATTTTTTGGGCATAATCTATGAAGAAATACTATGAATTATTTATCTTGCTTGTAAACTGAATTTTCATAACAAGTTCTCTTTCGAAGATAAATATCCTATAGTAAAAAAAGAAGAAGAACTCTTTGAAAAAATACATTCATTCCAAGCAACGTTTTACAAATTAAAACAATCTCACCTTACGTATGATATCGCGTTTCATTTATCTTTATAATATACGACAATATATCGATGTCATCTTTATAAACTATATCCTATTGCAATCTTTGAAAATAGGCGAATAATATTGTTTACGATAAGAAAGAAGAAACGGTTTGCGACGGATCCCTCAGAATTGATAAATCTCTTAAAAGAAGAAGAATACAATCCCTCTTCTCGAGCGTTGTTACGTTTCCTCTGATGCGTAGTTTCTACGTCAGAGAAAACCGAATCTGTGGAGAGAAGAGACGAAAGATGGATCCTGTGTTCAGTTGGTTGGAAAAGGATGAAGATAGAAAGACAGAGGAGGGGTGTAGAGATGTCTAAAGGAGGTGGTGCAGGAAGTGGATAGGAAGATACGTCATATTCCTTAAACGAGAGGAGGAACGTCAGAACAAGCTGGCGCCACTCATACCTACTATCTAGAGAATAACAATATCCAAGTCTCTATCTATATGTCGTTTTGCAGACATACACATACAGACCACACGAGTGCGCGCGCGCGCGGGCGTGTGCTGCGAACTCCGTCTCTTTCTCTCTCTCTCTCTCTCTCTCTCACACACACACACACACTTTTCTTCTCCAGCCGGTGTCGTGCAAAAGAAAAGCTCCTGCACCTAAAAAGACTTCGAACCGATTTATACTATATACCACGTATATGTATACATACATACATATATATGTATATATATATGTATGTATGTATGTATGTATGTATGTATATGTACAGGGTGATTCGTGTAAAGCGATCATTGGAAAATTTTTTTTCTCCAATGGACCTCGCAAATTTCCTTTTTTCATTATTTCGAAGATCCGTTCGTCGAATCATTTTAATACATTTCATTTTCTCTTTTTTTCTTTTTCTTTTTCTTTTTTTTTTTTCTTCTCCTTCTTCTTCTTCTTCTTCAATCTACTTGAGAAATCTCAAGATCGATAAAGTCGCTCACGTTACACGGTACACCCTGTATATGTGTTCGAGAAATACATGTGTTCCTTCAAGAATTTTTCCACAAATTTTGTTTGCGACCCTCGTAGAAGGAGGTGGATAAAGGGTGGAGGGGAATTATTGCTCCTGGCCCGGACATCGATCCTTTTTCGAGTGAGCTATATCTATCCGCTTCGAAGACGAAGACGTTAGATTTTCTCATTCTTTTTCTTTTATTTTTAGGAAATCTGAAAGGATATCGAACACGCGCTATTCCTGTCTTTCTTTGTCTCTACTCCGTTTGAACAGACGAAACAACATTTTTCTGTTTCTTGGGGTTGATCACGTACATATATGTGTACTATATATGTATGTGTATATATTACACATACACACACACATACACACATATATATAATGTGTACTCGATCGAAGTCATGGCATATGATATTACGTTCTGGTCCGAGTCAAACGTGTTCGTCTTTATTGCCTCAAATATAAACAAAGCTAACTTCTCTCTCTCTCTCTCTCTCTCTCTCTCTCTCTCTCTCTCTCTCTCTCTCTCTCTCTCTCTTATCAACGTATACATCTCCATATCACTTCAAAGTAATTTTAAATTTAAAATCGTATATATTTTAACGAACGTCAGGATAATTCTTTTGAAATTTCTTTTTATAGATCCAAATATTATATATCCATGTGAATAACATTCTCGGAGACATAGCAATGTAATTAATCCAATCAGAGTAACCACATTTACACACATTCCCACAATAATTCTTGAATCGAGAAAGATGTTCACTTTACTAGATGGTATCTCGGTATGAGGATAGAACGAGGCAGTGATTCATAGAATATTTGCGAAGCACCCCAGCCGCAAACCAATGTCGGACGACCTAAATGCTTTATGAAATAGGATCAGCACTCCTGGAATCTGAGAATTTGTGCTACCGGAAGCTTCAGACTGCTAGGAAGGGAGAACCGTACGAGCTTTAATGATGAAACACGAGAGATCGATTGGAATTTCGAGAGGTAAGTTACGCGATCATCGACACTTTTATTTGATCTTTTTTAAAAGAAGGAAAAAAGAAAAACATTTTACAGTTCTTTTTTTTTTTTTTTTTTTTGGTAATTCTTATTTTTTTCTTTAGACCTATATATACCGATCTTCAATGTTTTACGAATATTTAGATAATCGATAAACGCGAATAAATCCGTCCTTGTGTTTACGAATCGACGACGCAATACATATTCCATATCGTAGGATATAAACATCGATATAAGCGGTACTTCACTCGACCACCCCTATTCCATAGAAGGTACTCGAGTCGAATATTTACGAACCGCAAAGGCGAACCAATAAACAGAATCGGAATATGGGATAACTGTTTTATGAAATAACGATAGTGTCTTTCGAATTCGAACTTTTCCATTCGAAAATTAGAAAGATAAGTAAGAAGAAGAAATATATTTTATTTTATGATGAGAACTAATAAGAGAGAGAAAGAGAGAGAGAGAGAGAGAGAGAGAGAGAGAGATTTAAAAGATTTATGACTGGAATAACAATGTTTCGCGTTTGACAAGTTCGCAAACGCCGACTTGTTTAAGGAAAATTTAATTTGACAAAAAGTTTAAAGTCCTTTTATTAACTTTGTTATTTATTAGCGAAAGTTTTAAAATCTCGGCTAATAATATACGATACGATGGTAAAAATAACAATTAACTGAAATATCAAAAAACGATAATCTTGTACTGAGATTTGAATTCTAAGTTCTGAATTGTAAATTAGTTAAATTCGGAATATAGTATATTTTGAGTTTTTAGTTCTATGTGTGAAGAAATGTAAAAAGAAAAAAAAAATGTCTACAAAATATACACATAGAATGACCTGTGCGGGTCACGTTATTTATATCGACACTTCGAAAAGTGTCGACTAAGGACAACGAAAGGGGAGTTAAAATTAATTATTTGATCAATGATAACTTAATTCTCGAAAGGTTTTAGAAAAAAGATTGTATGTCAGGGTTCAAAAAATTGACATTTTTTGTATTCTTTAATTCAGAATGTTTTAATCGAAGTTGGAATTTTTAATGAAGATATCTGATATGTCAGACCATCTATCACCAAACGCGACCATCATAAATTATGATCTTCTTCGATCTTAACGGACAATATAAATTATATATTAATTATATATTAAATTATAAATTATATATATATATATATACGTAGGTTCAGATATAAGATAATTAACAACGTAAAATCATAATTGGAAGGAAAATGAAACGGATCAGTAGAGTAATTTGTATTACAGTAATTTCATACCATGCAGAAAAATTACGAATAAAAATGTTCAAGTATTCGTGTCTGGTTAGATAGTAAAAGAGGCAAAAAAAAAAAGAAATAAAGATAAAAAGATAAAAAGAAAAAAGAGAAAGAAGAGATGAGGAAGGGAAACGGAGGTAGAGTTTTATACGGGCGGAAGTTAAACGATTAAAGCTCGCGGTCCAATGTCAAAGTTCTTTGAAAATTCGAGAGAAGTTCAGCGGATAATCGCGGAGAGAAAAACGAGTGACCTTATGTACCAAGAACGGGAGGTAAAAATATTATCGAAGAAAACAGTCCCGAACGATTTTCTTCTTTTCCTTTTTCTTCTTCTTATTTCTCTTTCCTTTTTCCTTCTATTTTTTATTTTTTTATTTCTTTTCTTTTTTATTTTTATTTTTTTTTTATTTTTTGTACCTTTCTTCCTCTCTGCACAATGTAGGCGTTCTTGAGCAAGCGAGCCAACGAGTTTTTTCTTAGCCTTCGAGTGAAACTCATACTTTACGTTCTCCTCGCGTAATTTATGCCGAACGACTTTCTATTTTCGAAGGAAACCTGCCAATCTTTTCGAGGTACGTTATTATTACGAGAAGTAAACGGAATTTGTGCCATTTCTTTCAACATCGATATTTTCCTTTCCGAAGCTCATAGTCGAACCATCTTGAAAAAAACGGAGAATAAGGTTTTTTAAACGTTCATAAACGTTTCTTTTCTTTTCTCTTTTCTTTTTTCTTTTCTCTCTTTTTTTTTTTTTTTAATGCAATTTCCATCGTCCATCGTAAAACTTACGTACTCCTCGTTATTTATGTATTTTCTATAATACGAAACTTATTAACGAGTAAGTAAAATTTTTCATTCAGAAATTAGTCTTTCCTTGTGAATTACAAATTAACAAGAAAAATTCTCTTGCCTCTTAGAAAGGATGTATTTAGCTCGGAGCAACGAATAATATAGTGGTCGTCGTCGAGACGGAAGTTTAATTTGACTTATGAAACCCTAGAAAAGAAAAGATATCATTAAGGGTTACTACCCTTCTAGTCTCCGAGCCTCGCCAACCTTCCGCGCCTTCTTCTTCCGTAATTGGACTTAGGTTCGCAAGAAAAAAATAATTGATGATAGTTCAGGAGACCAAAATCCCCAACGATTAATCTTATAATTTGTCAAGCTACTCTCTCTCTCTTTCTCTCTCTCTCTCTCTCTCTCTCTCTCTCTCTCTCTCTCTCTCTCTCTCTCTCTCTCTCTGTCTCTCTCTCGCTCTTGCGTTCTTTCTACTCTCGACTGCCAACCGTCGATTCGATCTGTTTCACGTGTCGCTCGATTGCACAGCAAACGTGGTACCTTTTATAAATCATTAAAATCGATACTTCATCATCGATAAAGGACGTAACAAACGATACGTCTTCGAAGAAAAATCGCCACCGTCGGCTCGAACGCCCCGTTAATTTTACTTTACACAGTTACCCACGTGAAATAATCCTTATATGTTATATCACATGCAATATCATCGTCATCTAATCAAATTCGTATATTTCTTTTTTTTTTTCTTAATGTTACTGGATCGGAAAAAAAGGAAAAAAAAAAAAGAAAGAAAAAAGAAAAATAGGAAATCTAGTTTGAAAGCTTTTCTCGATATGTAAATATCAAGTAAGCTTACGAAATGTAGACACATCTATACGTAGAGATACTACGTCTGTATATGTGTATGTGTGTATGTGTGTGTGTGTGTGTATATATATATTTACGTTCGAGTGTAGTTATCTGTAGACGCTTGGCAGTGCTTACACTATCGTACCGATTTATCCTGAGCAAGAGTAATCCCCTAGTCCCCGGCGGTAATCATGTTTGCTATTTTGATGCTCATACATAAACAAACATAAGTTGATGCGGTAGGTAGGTAGGTAGAGCACCAAGATTTACCACATATTCCGAAGCTTGTTGTATGCGTGTGTGCGTCTGTGTATACGTATACGTATACATGCGTATATATATATATATATATATATATATATATATATCTATGTGTGTGTGTATATATATATGTGTAAATGTTTGTCACATATTGTCGTACCTATATAAATATATTTTTAGACGAATAACATCGCGTAAACAAATTAAAAAAGAAGTGAACATATATACATAACACGAGAAACAACGAACGATCTGTTTTTGTTACTGTAATAATATAACGGGGTCGCAAAATTTGTTAGATTTATTTCACAGACGATAATTATAGTCAAACGTAAGATACATATGCGAGTCCAAACGAAATAACAAAAAGCTGCCATTTAATTCTTCGTGCAAATGTAAAATATCCATTTATCGTGGATACGATTTATTCTCGATGGAAGCAGCATATTTGCTTAAGGAGTTCACAAAGGCAAAAACAAAAACAATGTTTTTCCTTCGCAAATATTCATGTCGGAGAATGTCGAGAAGAAGAAGAAGAAAAAGAAGAAGAATGAAGAGGAAAAGGAGGGACCGTACTCATCGTCAATCCGATCGAAATCGTCCTACGAACATACTTCGAATACGTTTCCCGAACATATATAACCAACCCCTCGTCCTCGAGATTTACGAAGCTACTTTAGGTTTGCGAACACATGTCCGTCGAAATTCCACGTGTCCTTATTCCCTATATACATATGTTATGTATAATCTATCTCTTTCTCACTTCCCAATGATATTATTCGGATTTTTAACGGACGGACGAACGAACGAACGAAGATCGACCATAGTTGTCTCGCTTCATTGCTTTCTAAGATCTACGACTTGAAATTCTCAGTCCTTTTTTCTCCCTTTTCTTTTTTTTTTTTTTCTTTTTCTTTCTCAAAGATCACGAACACGTGAACCGAATTTCGATCGAAACGACGTTTATTACGATCATTATTTATGTAGGTAGATATATCTCTCGAGTATCCTATGTAAATATCCTTTCCTAATGTATGTGTGTATTTATATTCTATGTGAGGACTCAACTATATGTATATATATATATATATATATATATATATATATGTACATATACATATATATGTATCAACGTATATACATACGTAGATATATATTCCTCTCCGTTAGGACGATACGAGCATTATGCATATCTATATGCGATGCATCCAGCTAAACGTTCGTTTCATCCGATTGCCCATAATTCCAGCAATAGTGACAATCTGTGTTATCTCCATTAGCATAACTTTCACAGCTATTAGCGCGATTGTTAGGAACGTTCTCGATGTTTTCGTTAACCCATCAGAAATTCTCTATACGATCCTTTCTCCTATATTATTAAAGATGATAACATAAGAAATGTTACATGCATATCTTACACACACACACAGACACACATACATATATATATATATTTATTTTATTCGATGTTAGAAAGGATCAGATACAGAAAGGATAAAGCATATATGTATATATTCGAAGAGAAATAAATGGAAGTCTGGAAAGTTTTCGAATATTCCTTCAGTGTCAGTTGCCTTAGTTCTTCGAAAGAAAGAAAGAAAGAAAGAGAGAAAAAGAGAGAGAGAAAGAGGGAGAAAAAAGAGAGAAAAAGAGGGAAAGAGAGAAAGGAAGACACAAAGGTGGCAGGTGACGCCCTTTACCACCTACTCCCTTACCAATAAGAAATATTTACGACTAGCACACCTGCTAACGCGTTATTACAGCCCCGTCGGACTTTCATGAAGGTGCGTCCGACATATTACGAGTATAACTTTGCACGACTTTGCCTCCCGTTTAACACGATTTCTCTCATCCATTTTCAAAACTCATTCTCTTTTCCTCTCTCTCTCTCTCTCTCTCTCTCTCTCTCTCTCTCTCTCTCTCTCTTTCTCTCTCATTCAAATCTATTTGAAAATTCCAATCATAGTTGGAAAATACGATGGATCATCCGTGCTCAAAAGTTTAAAAGGGTCATAACATTTTCAAATTATTCTTACTCTACGGATATATAGTATCGTTTAAATATTATCGTGCTAAAAATTTCTAATATTATTATCGAGATGAAATGAAATATGCACGATCGTTCTTCGAATCGTTTTTAATTATTTTCTCGTATTTACTTTGTTAATGCATTACCTTCTTAAATAGATATAATGAAATTTTCGAATTACTCGTAATATATATTTCGTGAAAACTGAATGATAAATTAGATAATTAGATAGATTAGAAAAAACTTACCGTAAATTATTAGAAATTCCTATCGTTTGCATACTGAATTTAGAATTTTCATCGAATAGCTATTGAAGATAATGATAGAATCGCTTTTAATCCATCTCTTTGTATTTCCTACGTTAATTTATGTTTTTCTAAATGAGAGATAATCGAGTTTTCAAACGGATACGTTACAAAAGAATATTTGAAATAAATTATCAGCTTTTTTGTAAATATTATAAATTCCTGTCCAATTTTAGATTTTTTAAAGGAAAATAATCAAATTATTGGATCATTCGTACGTTATTAAAGGACAACCGAATGGAATCAGTTCTGAATTTCCTGTCGTTTATAAATCAAGCTTGGAATGTCTAACGTCTTTATCGAAATAGGGTAGTAAATAACGATCATCATCGAGTAGCTCATAATCGGTCTCGTGCGTTCTGCTCGTGAAGATTTATCGTATCGACGATCGAGAACCGTCTCGATTGTTGCCTTACGAGAACTAGACAGCGTAGCAATGTCAGAGGATGATATCCTCGTCAACGATAGGATCGTAAACGTTTATAGCTAACACTGGACGCTTCCGATTGTACGCACCTAAAGGGACCACCGTTGATTATACGAGGACACTCGATCGATAATTCACGGACGTGCCGAACGATTAATTATTGCCATGCACGGTACATATATACGGTCGTTAATCGACGATGAGGATTTTGTTAAATAATGGGATCGTCGTGGCTGGCTGCAAGCGGAGATAGGAATTTATCTTATTACCTATGGGGACAGAAATGTTATTCCATTATTATTTATTTATGTAGGAAATAACGATGCCAATCGATAAACGTTATTGATTTTGCATATAATTTCGATTTCTTTTGTATTAGATATTATATCCAGATACATCAAGCAGAATATTTAACGTAATCGAATTTTTTTCTTTATCTTCGTACACGTATCAGTTTTTAATTAGTTAAGTTAGTTTAATTAGAATTTTCGATTGATGAATATCCAGTGAGATTTATTTTCTGTATGACAAATAAAATTTATCCACGAAGTTCGTAACTATTGAATAAATTAATAAGAAAAATTGTAACAAGAAACATCTGGAAGATATAAAGCTTTTTGTTTAGTAGAATCGACAAACGAATGATTTATTGATTATTTTATCAGAATGAAAGTTAAATCCTCCCGACGGCTAAATTCCTTTTTCCTAATCGAATATCATATATTCTACTTATTCTCGTTCTATGATGGTTATTAACCTATGAAAAGTAAACGGATCCGAGTCCAGAGAGTACGTACCATTTATACCAAAATCCTAAAGATGTCTAATAAATTTGGATAAAGGTTTCGAGATTATCGTTTATTGCAGTTCAGGTTTGACGTTATCACTTCGGCAAATTAGATGAAAACCAGTATCGAGAGATCGTTCGAACAAGACGATCACAGTACCGAGGTAGATTTCGAGAATAGTTGGTAGATTCCGCGAAAGGCCATGAACAAAGGAATTTAATATAAGACAGAATTTGCAGGGGAGAGGTCCGTGGCAATTACATTCAGACTCTGTGCGCGCGTACGTACATTACGTATGTATGTATATATGTACGTACGTACGTACATATATATATGTACGTTTTACCTCTCAGTGCTTTTGAGTATGGCTACGAATTGAGGTAGCTTGTTAGTCGCACGTGTTGCGTTCAAACGAATAAAATTGATTCCGTGAGGCCGGCCCCGAACTTTCTCGACCTCGTTTACGAGTTATTTCGGTTGATTCGGTAAGCTTTAGTTAAACATGTTTCTCTGACGAAAATATGTCATATATTTCAACATTTTCTACATATATATATATATATATCATCTATATGTATATGAAATAGCATAGAGTTCGACAACTCTTAATACAAGATAAATGTTTCTATTCTCGAAATAGGAGAACTGTTTTTCATAAGAAACGCAAACGTTACGGATTGTCGTGAAAGGAAGTGAAATTCTCCGCATCTACGAGTCGCCGAAAACGTGTACATGAATAATTCAAGTCGTGGCAAAATCTACCGAGACATTTTCCGATCTAATTTCGGTAAAGGGGATATGACGAATGGAAGAGATTTCTGTTAACGGCGCCAACATTTCGCTGTAGCTTTGCCCGTTAGCCTCGAATGAAGACATATTTCCCGTAACACGACTCGGCTACTAATGTTCCTTGAGTTTGTTAAATATAACCAACCGCGTTACTCCTACTTGGCATCGCCGTCGAGAGAATTATGCCGGTACGCCTTGTTATACATTGTAAGCACATAAATCAACGTTATTATGCGCCGTTGGCTCTCTCTCTCTCTCTCTCTCCCTCTCCTCTATCTCTCTCTCTCTCTCTCTCTCTCTCTCTCTCTCTCTCTCTCTCTCTCTCTCTGTCTCTCTCACTGTCTATACACCAAGCCGCGAATTTCTGTTTTCTATTACACCAACCAAACGTTTACGGTGTGTATCGTTTCGCGGATCGTTAACTCGTTAAGATAGGTTTCTCAGCCGTGTTGGTTTCGAACTTCTCGAGCGATATGAGAAGAAGACAGAGAGCAGAGAAGCAACTGTTTTAGCGACAAACAAAGGAAATTGAAATTCCTTTCGTTGAATTTATGTAGATAATACATACGTCGATATTTTATAACGATAATGGATCTCGTAGCGCGTAAACTAATTTTATCGGGAATATAACGATGTAACCATTACCCAAAAGCTATTAATCAATTAGTGTGTCAGAGAGAGAGAGAGAGAGGGAGAGAGGGAGAGAGAGAGAGAGAGAGAGAGAAGAGTAGTGGTGATGGTAGTGGTGAGCATAACAGGCACCTGCAATAATTCCGACGATTAACGTTACAATGACTCACCCGACGGGCACGTACGACGTATCGCACGAGCATTCTAGTTACGCTATAATCGATGTAACAATTTCCTTTCTCTCACTCACTCTCTCTCTCTCTCTCTCTCTCTCTCTCTCTCTCTCTCTCTCTCTCTCTCTATCTATCTCTATCTATTTCGCTCTCTCTCTCTCTCTCTCGCTCTCGCATGCTTTGCTCGAAACTCGCTTGTTCGTGCACAATCTCGATTCATCCCCGCAGAGTAATTAAACGGGAAACGGAGGCGTTTATGCAATAATTAAATCAAAAATACGCTCGTGTTCAATTATCGTTTAAAACGAAGATAATACTTTTTCTATTTCCTAGAAAGTACCATACCCGTTGCAACTTTATCATCAAATAAAAATTTCAAAACCAACGGCGTTCTTAATCCCGTTGTGATAATTAAAAAACAAAAATTTCAATATTTATCTTATTTTAGAAAGTAGGAACAAGTTCCGTAAGAAAACCGACGATCTTCTTCTTCTTCTTCTTCTTATTCTTCTTATTCTTCTTCTTCCTTTATTTCCGCGAAAATAAAGAAATTCGTTATGAAATATCAACGATGACCGTAACAGTGGAAGCTCATATTCGCCCACCGAACGGTAGAAGAGTTCTCAAGAGGTTAAGAGGTTAAGTTAAAAGAAGAGGGTGAGTTGGAAGAGGGGTAGGAAGGACTCGAGAAAAAGGGGATGAAAATCGTGAAGTGCTGGCAAGGGGATGAGAAGGAGAGAACGGCAGAGTGGATCGCATTGCGATGCAGATTGCAGGATGCTGCGGAGTAGGTACAAGAGAGAGAGAGAGAGAGAGAGAATGAGAGAGAAAGAAAGAGAGATATATAGAGAGAAAGAGAGAGACAGAGAATATACAGTGAAGAAGGAAGGAGCAACAGAGAGAGAGAGAGAGAGAGAGAGAGAGAGAGAGAACAGATCAGTGGTCCAGGATGGTCGCTTGTGTTCGAGGTTATCAGGCACCATTATGCTCGTGGCACTATACACCCCTTTCGCGGCCCAACGGTAGTATCGCCTCGTGAAACTATCCTCTCTTTTCTACCCCCTCCCCACCTTCACCAATCCTCCAAAATTCGCGTTGGTAGAGACAAGATACATTTATACAGGGTGAGTCGTCTTACCAGTTAAAACAGTTATATATCTTACTAATTGGAATGAAAGATTTACTGTTTTTTTCTTTTTTCTTTTATTTTATTTTTGTCTGTATTTTCTTTAATTTTTTTATTATTTTTTCAAGAAAATGAATTTCAAATTGAATCGGATATTGTCTCTTTTACATTTTCTCGATATCTCGATTGGTTATTGAGAGTTGAATTTGTAATGGGTTCACGTATCTCACCCTGTGCATTTCGATACATTTACATATGTAAAGAGAGAGAAAGAGAGAGAGAGAGAGAGAGAGAGAGAGAGAGAGAAAGGGAAAGGGTAAGAGATGGAGTATGTGTGTAGAATTCGGGCTTATAGTGCGTGGATGTAATTAACAGTGGGAAAGAGTGAGGCGTTCGTGTAATTTACCGACGCTATAATTACACCTCTTGGGTGTACTTTTAATTATTCCCTATGTCCATCCCCTCCTCGCCCCTAATCCGAAATAGTTGAATACAAAGGGTATGTTCCTACACGTGTTTCCTTCTAATGCGCTATATACCGTATTTTATTTTGTTTTTCTCCAAATTGCTTCGCCGTCTTTTCTTTTCTTTTCTTTTCTCTTTTATTTCTCTCTCTCTCTCTCTCTCTCTCTCTCACCCTCTCTCTGTTTTTTCTCTTTTTCTTATGTTCGTTCGTTCGATCCAAAAAGAATTCAGAATCGATCGTATTTAAATGGTATCGAGAGAACTTCTGAGGATAATCAGAATATTTTTAGGTATCCCTGTTGCGTGAGTCGTTCATTGTCACGGAAGAAAAACGTATCCCGTTCGGCTTTAATTTCGTTGGTCGTCTACAAATTACAGGAAAATTCTATTAAGCCGACGTTTGCTGCTTCAGAAGCTAACATTGTTCCCGTTATCGTCGGTACTTTAAGTACACGTTGAGGTACATTACACGAGGTAGGGCTTAGGGCGCTGCTTATCTGAAATTAACTACGGTTAATATAGTTTGGTAAGGAAAATACACAGATAATGGGGAAATAAAAAAAAAAAAGAAGAAAAAAAGAACAAGTATGGGAAGAATGATTCTTTCTTTTTTCTTTTCTTTTTTTTTTTCTTCTTTTTTTTTATCTTCATCCTCCTTGCTCTTACAAATGAAAAAGACATTAGAAAGAGCTCGGGATAGAAGACAAATTCATTAAAAGATAGAAAACGAAAGTACAATTACGTTATTTTTGTTTAGATTGAACGAATAAGATTTATATATATATATATATTCGTCATTTGTAATATTTATTAATTCGAGAAGTCAGAGAAATGTCTTTGTGAAATTCTATCTGGATTTAAAAGGACCAGGTGGAAAATACTTTTCATCTTTTGAGATTACCACCGCTCTGGGGAACCAAAAGCATAAGCTGTGGTAGTAACATAAGAAGGAATAAGATAAAGAGAGAAAGAGAGAGAGAGAGAGAGAGAAGAGAAAGAGCAGACGAATGTGCACAGGTATATTTTCCAAGCTCAAACCATGCTTCAGTTCCAGTACACGTAATAGGATTATATACAATAATTCGAGGAACTTCGATTTTAGACTGAGTTATCCGTAAGTTCTACGCCGACCGGGTTCTAGCGGCTTAATTCCTGGATCTAGGTACGCTCGAAATTCTATATCTACGGTTACAATTTTGGCCTATTCGTGAACGCTTAACGCTAATATACTAAAGTGGTATGAGAAAGGAAATTTCATCGGCACTTTGCGATAATACTTGAAATAACGATCGCGATGGTCTTTCTTTTCTTTTCCTGAAATATAATTATTAAAAATTGTTTGTACGTTTTATATTAGTAATTATTCGTATCGAGTATCATTCTATTTCGATAAGATCACTCTACTTCACTTACTTCGATAACAATGTTCCTTGCGAGTACCATCTATCAGTAAGAAACTTTTTTAAGTCTCTACGATAGGCAATCCATTCATACATATATGTAAATATATGCTGCCTACTACCAGGGGCTGGAAAAAAGTTTCTTACTGATAAATGACGCTCTCATGTATTGTTATCAACGATATATAGAGCGATACATATATTGAGGCACGATACTCGATATTCCCATAAATAATCATCAAATAGAATGATGAATGAACGCAACTACATAACGATCTAAGTAATGGATCTTTAAATACGGTTTCCTCTATTTCTCTCTCTCTCTCTCTCTCTCTCTCTCTCTCTCTCTCTCTCTCTCTCTCTCTCTTTCTCTCTCTCTCTCTCTCTTACTCTTTCACTAGGAGCCACATAAAGGAATAACATATATATCGTCCGAAGAGAAAAGTATAACAACTCGTGTCGTAGGGAACGAAATCGGAAAAGATAGAAAATGTACGAGCCGTTTCGTGTAAAAGTTTTTCCGGGAGATAGGGAGAACGCGTAACGGGACGATCGTTCAGCGAAATAACGATATCCTGCCTGGAGGACAAGTTTCGACAAAATCGGAGGAAACACGGCAAGATGCATGCTTTCTCTCTCTCTCTTTCTCTCTCTCTCTCTCTCTCTCTCTCTCTCTCTCTCTCTCTCTTCCTTCTCTCTCTTTCTCTCTATCTTTATCTCTCTCTCTGTCTTTCTCTTTCTCTCTCTCTCTCTCTTACATTCACGTTCGTGTGGAGGCAGGAAGTCACCTCCATTACCGAAAAGCGGGCTGCTAGGAATTCCGGAGAATCCAAGTTGGAACGGTCGAGGGATGGAGGGAGTAAAACGTAGAGGTTGAAGAGAAAGAGGGGAGAGGAGAAGGAGGAGGAAGAGCGAACCGCATCCGGCGGACTCCCCAAAGAGATATAAGATGGCGATTTATGTTCGCAGTTTGCGAGCGTGGCTCGGGAGAAACATTATTTACCGGAGCCAAGCGAGATGGGCAGTCAGAAATTTTCAGCGGTTGGAAGAACGAACGAAAAAATTCCTGAACCGGCGGCCGCTTGGGTCGTCGATGTGTTGTGTTCTCTCGTTTTTCACGCTTACGAAAAAAGAAAAAAGAGAAAGAGAAAGTAGAAAAAAAAAAAAGAAAAAGAAGAATATAAAACGACAGGGTAGAAAAGGTATAACAAAAAAGGAGAAAAGTGAAATTAAAATGATCGAACACGTCGACTTTCCTTTAATTGTTTCGATTAATTTGCGAGTACTTTCTATTATCGCGTTTACGATCTAATTAGTAAGAATAGGAATTAGTTATTAATTGTCACTAACGTTATTACAATCACGGTGGCTAATAATCTTTTCTTCGTTTTTGATCGATCAATCAAATTGAATGTTATTATCGAGCAATAAGCAGCATCGCTTGGCAAGACTAATTAGTAAATCGATGAATAAACGCTGGATAAAGGGAAACGCGTAAAGTGCAAATCTCTCTCTCTCTCTCTCTCTCTCTCTCTCTCTCTCTCTCTCTCTCTCTCTCTCTCTCTCTGTTTCTCTCACACTCGCTCGCTCTGATGGAAAGCTGGATGCTGGAATCGCGAGAAAGCGGAGTACCGTTTCTGGGCGTAACTTCTGGCGGGCAGAAGCGACGGCGGTGCTAGTGGGCGACCGCATGCATAAATTCACACGTGCCCGGAGACACGCGTATTTGCATACGCAAACGTACGCATCTGCGGGCCGCGTAATCGTATACGTGACCGGCTACGAACGCACCGGACCGTTCTCTCGTACGTATCTTCAACAATGATACGAGTAATATGTTTCGCCAAGCACCACTGGTATTCCTATTTTCTACTCTATCTATCCACCTATCTATCTATCTATTTATGCATCTATCTATCTATTTCTCGTCTCTTTCTCTCTCTCTCTCTCTCTCTCTCTCTCTCTCTCTCTCTCTCAAATTATACAGCTTCGATAACGTGAATTAATTTCATATCCATAATAATAACCAAACATACCTCCAGCCACGATTATTTCATTAAAGTTACGTACATACATACATACATATACGCATATATACATGTGTATATATATATATATATATGTATATACGTATGGTATATATATATATATATATATATATATATATATACACCTACATTCTATGGAAGAGATCAATCGATCACAAGGTATGGCGAGTCGAGCTGAGGCTCGAGAAATTAAATACAATTCTTCTCGCGTATTTCAGAGAAGCGAAAAGTTTTTTAATTAAGGCACTATATTGGCCAACGAACGAAATCATCAGGACTTTTACCGTCTCTCATAATCGCGTTATAACCGTTAACGAATCGTTAGTGAGTATCTGTGAGTCGTTAATAATATCGGAAGGCGCCGATGATGATGAAATTAATAACGAAGATACCGGATCGAGAACGTTACGAGTCGAATATTGATAAGCGGATTACGTTAACGAGAAATAAAGGATTTTCGATTGGCTGAGGATGAGAAAAACAGAGACAGAAAGAGAGAAAAGAGTAAGAAAAGAGAGAGAGAGAGAGAGAGAAGGTATTGGCACTAATTAAGTCGTTCTCGGAGACTTGAGCAAATGACCTCGAGGATATTTATCAGGCTCGCCATTCACGAAGGGTAAACCATCCACCAGCTTATACTTCTTCTCTATACCATCATCTTTCGCACCCTTCTTCGAAGTTCATTACCGATTCTTAAGTTGGTCTTACCATCGACGTAGTTTCTTCTTTAAGGAAATAGAAAAAGTAAAAAAGGAGGACAAGATACAGGGAAAGAAGAAGAAGAAGAAGAAGAAGAAGAAGAAGAAGAAGCAGAAAGAAGAAACAAAGTCGAGATAAGAAGAAGGGGGGAGGTTGTAGCATACGAGGGTGAGGGCAAAGTGCGAGCAAGATACAAAATGAGGTCTAAACTATGAAGTAGAATTAACCTTCCCCACCACTATCACCAACACCACTGGATCCTCGTGTCGAGATATTGGAAAAGCCATTAAGACTTGCCACTTTATTGCGGGCAGCTACTTTAAAAGCTAGTACCAGAGAGACAGAGGCCACTCGGTGTCCTCTCGTACTTCTTTCTCTCTCTTTTCCTTTCTCGTCCCCAATCCCCTCTTCCCCGTTCTCCATCCCCCATCTTCTCTATTTTTTTCTGTCTACGACACTAACAGCTGTTTGCGAAAAAAACATTGGCCCTTGAAAAAGAAGGTCTTCCTTTATACTCTTTCTTTCTTTCTTTCTTTCTTTCTTTCTTTCTTTCTTTCTTTCTTTCTTCTTCTTCTTTCTTTTTGTTCTTTCTGTATATCTCTCTTAAGTGACCATTTCAATGATCACTAAGAGAAAGAACGAAAAATTCATTGCTCGTTATTTTAGTGAATAACAATAGAACCAGCATACCTTATTCAGGGAGTAATAACGAGATTGCTCGATTGCATGCCTAATGCTTGGATAATAACGTAATGGTGAGGAAAATTGTGATTTAATTATACCAACCGCAAGCTGAAGGTTCGTGGTTAAGTTAACGAGGGTCGTGGAAAATTCCTAAGTCATTCAACCGGAAAAAGGCAATTATTATTTTCGTGTGACATGCATATACATATATATATATATATATATATATATATATATACACATATACAAATGTGACATATATATTATATATATATATTATATATATATAATATATATATATATGCAGAGAGAGAGAGAGAGAGAGAGAGAGAGAGAAAGAGAGAGGTCATACAAAAGCGAGAAATTTCGCAGAAGTTTCTCAACGGACCAGAGTCGATGTACTAACGGACCGTTAACTTTCGACGTTTCTCATTTCCTCGCACGTACACATATATACACATACATACAAAAACATATTCATGTATTACGACGACGATGGTGAATTTCAATGACAATAGGCAAGTAATTTTGAATCGCGTACGATAAGGGAAGAAGGTGGAGGAGACCTTGAAAGGGATGGCGAAAGAGAAAGAGAGCGACAGAAAGAGAGAGAGAGAGAGAGAGAGAGAGAGAGAGAGAGAGAGAGAGAGAGAGAAAGAAAGAGATAGAAAGTACGAAGAGGAAGCATTCATAGAGAGGATGCACATTCGTGGTGAATCGCGCGAGACCTTCGATAAATTATCGGATCGCAGCGACACGGAGGTTTGCCGACGTAGGCGATATAATAAAAAAGGGGAACTGGCTTGGGGATATAAAATATTTTTCTATCTCCGTGTATATGTGGGTGCGAACGTGAAAAGGGCTGTGAGAACGGTGAAGAAGAGACAGAGACGGAGACAGAGAGAGAGAGAGAGAGAGAGAGAGAGAGAGAGAAAGAGAAAGAAAGAGAGAAAGAGAGAAATAGCGAAAGAAAGAGGGAAAGACAGAGAAAGAGAGAGAGAGAGAGAGATAGCGAAAGAATGAGAGAGAGAGAGAGAGACAGAGACAGTCGGTAAAGTGGAATAGAATGATCTGAGAGTCGTAAATCGAGAAGCCGTAGGAGGAAGGGTATAAAGGGTGGCAGGGGGTTAGTTGCGGCCTTTCCATTTCGCGACGGCTGCGTTTACGACGACATTCTCTTTCTGTCTATCTCTCTCTTTCTCTTTCTCTCTCTCTCTCTCTCTCTCTCTCTCTCTCTCTTTCTCTTTCTCTGTCTCGTTTGCTCTCACTTACTCACTTGCTCATCTTTTCAGAGAAGAGTGAGAAAGAGAGAGAACGCGTTTTAAAGCTTCGGAAGAGAGTGTGTGCACGCGGGCATTAAGTGAGAGAGTGCTTCTTCCTTCCGTGGGAGCTCGTAACAATAGTCGCCGAGAGAGCGCGAGCGTAGGATTAAAAACGATTCGCCGATTAAATGCCTCGAGAGCTTTTGCTTCTTCTCGGTGAGTAGCCAAGTCTCTGTGTACGTTACTTTATACGCACACAAACAGACAAATACTTTTCAATGTAACCATTCTCCTGCGACCTTTCATCCCCCTTTTCGTAGACGAGCTTCTGTTTTCTTTTCCTTTTTTTTTTTTTTTGTTTTTTTTCATCTTATCGATCGTGTTTTTCTCTTCCTCTCTCTCTCTCTCTCTCTCTCTCTTTCTTTCTCTCTCGTATTTCAAGCTGTTACATCAAAGATCGTATTAATTTACTAGCGTTATTCTCACATCAGTTTTATTTTTCTTCTCGATCTTATACCATCGTTATTGACAAACAAAAAAGTGGATATCTAATTTAAAATCAATGTGTTCAGAAGAAGTCAAGTTATTTAATTATTGATAAGAACAGCTTGATTTTTATCAATCATCATTCTTCTTCTCTCTCTCTCTCTCTCTCTCTCTCGAGCGAGCGAGCGAGCGAACAAGCGAGTGAGCGAGCGCGCTTCATTTTATGATATTACAAATATTTCAAGAAGAAAGATACATACTCAAATAGCGACAGCTAGTATAGATCGTTGCAACATCCTGTTTCTTTTTTCCTTGTCTTATCATCAGAGAAGACTCCTGGATCACATTGACTTTGATTTATTAGAAAAATAACCGGCTCCGCCAAGCTAATCTTTTTCGTGAAGGTCCACCTACTCCCACTCCTTCTCTATTTTTTTTTTTTCTATCCTCATCGTTCTCTTCCTCTCTTGGCTGATATAAAAGAGGCTTTGAAAATGGTCCAAAGAGGGAATTTCCGATCTTCTTTATATATATATATATATATATATATATATATATATCTTTCTCTCTCTCTCTCTCTCTCCTTATAGCTAAACATTTCTCGTTCATTCCACTTAGTTCCTTTTTCATTTTTGAGAACGTTAATATTTGTCCGCACGTCAAAAGTATCAATGAATCGTTCTGGCCTATGATAAATATTCTTTTCGCAATACGATTCAAGAAGAGCCTTTCATTTCATAAGAATTATAATATAATTTACAACAATAAAGAAAAGAAAAGAAGAAAAAAGAAGAAGAAGAAGAAGAAGCATATAAATCAAACACGATTTTCATCTCTCTAAATATTTCTTTCGAGCACCCACACGAAACAGTAACTTAATTACTAAAATCTAATCTCGCTACTGAGCCAAACGTGTTCTTATTTTCCCTTTCATAATTCATAACCGTATATCGCCGTTGTCGCCGTTTTTAGCGAACGAAAATAAACAAACGAGAAAGAGAAAAAAAGAGAGAAAAAAAAGGAGAGAGAAAGGGAAAAAAAGAAGAAAAAAAGAAGAAAAGAGGCAACGAATCCGCGAAAGCGTTTTCATAAATTCCAATTTGGTCGGCGGCGACAGGGATGGATGTCCTACGTCGCGTAGAAAAAAAATAGGGCTGTGTGTATGCACGGACGACTTCGTAAATAGCTGCGAAACGCGAGTATCGTAAATGTGTGTGCGCGCGCGTGCTATGTTTGTGTGTGTTTGTCTACGCATATATACGTGCGTGCTAGAAACAAATACACGTTGAGTATAAAAAAGGAGTAATCGGACAAAAGAATCATTGCGTCCCGAGCGCAGGCCCGTTCGCTGATAAACAATGGACTGGTGATTTATCGTCGGTTTATCAGTAAATCGAATCCATTTGTCATTTATCTGAACACGCACACAAGTAAATACGTGGAAAGGTACGTGTGCGTTCACCTGCCGATGTTCCATGAACGTCATGCGAATGGGTACAGAAAACTCATGTATGCGTGCATATATGCGTATGTGTATACTTGTGTGTGTGTGTATGTGTGTGTGTGTGTGTGTGTGTGAGAGAGAGAGAGAAGAACGTCGGATTTCGTGAATGAAAGCTTCGACCAGTTTGCGATACGAAGCCAACCCATTGCAAAGCGTCGGCATGAATTATGGCAGTTATGGTACCGAAATGGCTCTCGTGTTTTGACGTTGAATTGCCTGCCATTCAGAGCATTGAAGCAGACTCCTCAAAATGACCACCGTTTTTATCCTTGAACCGTGAAAAAGTGAGAGAGGTAGGTGTGAAACACATGTTCTTCGGGACAATTTTTGATAGAAGAAATAAATAGAAAGTCGTTCATGGTTGAATTCTTTAAATCGAAGGAACGAACGAAAATCGATGTGCGATATCGTCTTTTTGCGACTGCGATCGTTACGTTAAGAAAGTGCATTGAAAGTGCATTCAAATGGGTTTACGAAATTATTTCCGTAGAATTGCAGTGCGTGTAACTTTAAAGTCATAAACACATATATCTATATTTAAAAAAATTTTGTTCCATCTCTCTTTGTTATAAAAGTAGTTGTTGATTCATATCCGAAGATTAATATTCGCTAAATATAAGTTACACTTAGAAAACTTATTAGTTAAACTTATTTAAACTGAGTTAAATTTATAATATAACTTATAGTATATATCAAATAATGTTTGCTAAGTATAAGTATGACTTATACTTGCAACTTATATTAGTAAAAGTAACTTAGAAAGTAATATTTGTTTAGTATAAGTTATATATACAGTAAGTTTTATATATATGTATATATATATACGACAAAACATTATATTATATATTATATAGCATAAATAACATTATATAGTAAAAAGTTAATATTCGAACAATTCGAGTACAATCATATGCAATTTAAACTAGCATTATGAGTTTATTAATTACACTAAATATACATATATTCTTCTATGTATACGTACCGAAGAGATAAGAGTATAGTAGAAGGATAAGAGGGTAAGTGGGAGGAGAGAAGCGATTCAATTAGCAACATCATTTATATCTGCGGCAAAGTTTCGCGTTAAATTGCAGCCGCCATTTGAACTTTCTCCGGGTGGACCGAGTCCGTGCATTTCAAACTTAGGATGATATCCTAAGGGAACGATCCTTATTAGTTCCGAGCTTTCCTCGAGAGTCTCTTCCGATGTGGGAGGGTTTCGATAAGGAGGTTATATCTTAATGTGCTTAGTAGCCAAACCAAGAACATCTAATATTTGCATTAATTGCGTGCCACTCGAAAGAAGATAAATTGATAACGAAGTATGATACAGTTAAGTATTATCGAAGAAAAAGCGAAAGCTTCGAACAAAGAAGAAAAATAAAGAGAGAAAAGAGAGATATTTAGAGAAACGATAAATGGTGAATTTAATCGAACTCTTATTCGATCGTAATTCGGATAGAGAAGAGAAGGGTCCAAAGATAAAAAAAAAAAAAAAGGAAAAGAAAGGATATAACGTTCTAAAACAAGACAAAAACTATTCGTGAAGATCGTCTATCTCTCTGTTTAGAAATTTTGTTAAAAACTTTGCTACCACTTGATATATACGTGTATTTATGTAGGTATACGTATCTGTGTGTGTACACGCGCATGGGTGTATACGTGTATTCGTGTATCGAAAGAATCGGAACTCTTTCAAAAATACGACATCGCTTTGAACGTCGGAAAGACGAAATCTTTTCTTTTCTTTATCTTTTTTTTTTCCTTTTTCCTATACGTTATCTTCTTTCCGTTGGTCAATTTTTCCAACGTATACTAGATATATACATAAATATTATACACACTTAATCGTACGATATGTATTTTAAAACGATTTTACCCTTGTTACAAAAACTAAAAAACAGAAAAAAAAACAGAAAAATATGTATCTAATTACATCTATGATTATATTTAAAAATAATGTATCTAAAATTGATTGCAATCTAGTCAACGTAGAGATGAAATCTTAACTGCGTACACATGATCGATAATTATATCAAAGATATCAATTCTTTTTTCTATTTAACTCGAATAGAAAGAAATAGAAAGAAAATGTCTGAAGGAAAAAAGAAGAAAAAAGAAATAGAGAAAGAGACGGAGAGAACATCAGTAACGACGGCCATTATATACATGGCAAAATCGAAAAGTTTTCCCCTCACGATCGTGAAACGTCGTCGTTGAGCAAGCGAGCAAAGCCAGGCTCGTTAAGCGACGCGTACAGACTAAAGCATTACCGTATATACCATGTGCGTATTTAAAACAGAAATGATTTCTTTGAAAGCGCGTTACATAGCATTTATCCGTCGTCGACATGACCGTTCTGTGTGATAACATATATATATATATATATATACATACATATATACACACATTATGCTTGTAGTAGGAACCGAGATTTTATAAAAAAAACGATCTCTCAAGTTTTCATACGACTAAATCGGATGATGTATTCTTTTGCTTCCCTCTCTTTCTCCTTTGTCGCGTCTATAGAAAATTATAATCCTCGATTTTTCAAATAATATCGTATCAATGTATATATAAAGTATAATAGATAATAGGTAACAACGATATAGAAAATATTATTTTATCGCGTTGAGTAGTTGTCAACAAAATATTTCGATATTAAGTAGTATTGATTAATGTTAAATATAAATATATTATACAATATTTTTGAGGGAATTATTTCATTATCAAGAAATATATATTTTCATTCTTTAATATTTAATATTAATAAATACCGTAATATTAACATTTCTTGACAATTATTTAATAATTTTTTCTATCTCCTCTGTCTCTCTCTCTCTCTCTCTTTCTCTCTCATTATTATAATCAACTTCAAACAATATCTTGCAAATAAACGTGACAGAATGAGTTTGTCTCTGATCGACCATAACGCGTACAACAATGGTTTTAAAAAAGACAGCTGTTGTCCTTTCTGGTCGTAACTCGTTGTTGTTTAGCTGTGTTAATTTAAATCATCGTGTTTGTCGCGGTCAGTTAACCGTAACATGGAAAATATATATGTGTGCGCGTGCGTGCGTATGTGTATGTATATATATATATGTGTGTGTGTGTGTGTGAGAGAGAGAGAGGGAGAGAGAGAGAAAGAGAGAGAGCTTGGCAGACACGCTTCGTCGTTGTTACATTAACATTAACCGTCGGGCGTGCAGCGTTCCGTAAATTTTACAGCGATATGTTTGCCACAATTAAGCGACATACGGCGATGGTGTGTAGCCGGAAAAGCTGCGGAGCCCATACGCTAGCTGGCAATTTGATTTACTCGAATCCGCTTACCGGTTCCGTACTCGGAACATATCTCCCACCCTTTTTTTTATCGTTAACTCGTGATTCGAAGCCCGTTTATAAATGAAAGAGAAAAAGAGAAATAGAGAGAAAGAAAGAGATAGAGAGAGAAAGAGAAACAGAGATATAGAGGATACAGTTATATTCTACTATGACGGCGAAAAAGAAAAATGAAAAGAATAAAATCTCATCAAAGAACAATAGCAATATCAAGAAATCGAATTAATCCTCTGCAATATAATTCTTTTTTACGTGTCTATATAAAATTATGCAACGTAAAATTATATGTATACTGTTATATACAATATAACTGATATTAATACAGTTTTATTAATAATGATGATAATAATAATAATAATAATAATAATAATAATAATGATAATAATAATAATGATGATATAATTACATTAATATATCAATATTAAATTATATTATAAATTATATTATAAATAATAAGATAGTATTCTGGTATAATATTAGTAACATGAATACAAATTATGTATAATTTATACTTTTTAACAATTATTAAATTTTGAATATCAACTAATAATTGATCTTATAATAAACTATAATAATACTGTAATAAAATAAAAAGTAAAAATATAAATAAAGATGAGAGAGAGAGAGAGAGAGAGAGAGAGAAAGAGGGAGACATTTTCTCTGAAAAGAAACGAAACAAAAGTCCAAATAAAAGAAACTGACATACGTACATGACGTCGACGAGAAACAGAAATTACAGACGAGACGTCAGGTCTTTCGCAGAGCTCGAAAACAATAAAATAATTGTCACGAATTAGAGGATTGTGTCCTCCGACGGGAAGCTCTTTCCGCGGTTGAAAATCGTCCGACGCAATGCGGCCATACATATATACACAAGTATATATGTAATATTATTATTATCATACCGCACGGCAGTTCGTAAATCTCCGCACCGCCGTCCACAATTATTTGCCACAATGGCGACCGCATTAGCGTCTCCCCGCTCCCTGATACGCGGAATAATTAGTGAGCGGAATTTCAAAATTTAATGAAGCCAGACGCGTGCCCCTTCGTCGTCTACAATTTGTCGATTTCGCTTATAACATTTCGTAAACGAAAGTTTCCTAGTCCTAGATAGATACAAAATGATAGATCCAAACGAATGATACGTAATCTTTTTTTTTGGGGGCAGGGAGGGTATTTGTATTTAAAAAATAGAAATAATAAAAATGATAATAATAATGGTAATGATAATAATAATTATTATATACATACAGAGTGTTTCAAAAAATTCCTGTTAAACTTCACAAGCGTATTCCTATGATTAAAATAATGAAAAAAGTTCGTATAAATGTGAATCCTAAAATTCTGTTTTAGAGTTACAACCAATTGAAAATTTTCTCTCTTTTTTGATCTCAAGGATAAAACAACGCGATACTGCGCTTTGAAGTCTAACGCAATTTATAAATCTAAAGTTATGATTTTTAATGAAATTTTATATAAAGAATTTAAAAAACACAACGAAATCCTAAAAAATGTAATCTTTTTTTCATATTCTCGTCAAAAAAAAATTACAGAAAAATAAGACAAGTTCTTTTAAAAATCTCGTAAAGTATTTAATTCCGAACAAAGTTCATGTAAAAAAGAGTATCAATCCATAACACCCTACAAAAGTAAATAAGTTTTATTAACGATAATATAGAAGAAAAATTAAACTGAATACAGTTACGTCTAAATCAGTTATTAGCATTTACAATTGGTACATTGAGACCGATTTATTTTTTAATTCTTTATGTAAAATTGTATCTAAAGTCACGAATTTATTTTAAATTAAAACCACCATTTACTTATAAATTGTGTTTGCGTAAATGTAGTACCGCATTGTTTTACCTTTGAGGCTAGAAAAAGAGAAAAATCTTTGACTGGCTGTAACTCGAAAACAAAACATTTCTGTACACGTGTTTATATGACCTTTTTCATTATTTTAATATTATTTCATTAATTATTTTAGTATTACTGCTGATCAGAGTGTTAAGGATTAATAATCTTTATTTACGTTGTCGAATAACAATATGATATTAATAAAACATATATTTATTAAATCAAATGTCAAATTAATTTTGCAAAAATAGATTAATTTTATAATTTTCATAACTTTTTATTATTAAAAGTTACAAATAAAACTTATTATTATAATACATAAATTGGACTTTATTCTTATTAGAAATTAAATATGTATATTTTTAATCTTTCAAATGTCACGAAGAAAAGAAATTTTCAAATGGTTTGAATTTAAGTTTACAAGGTTGTACGTTCCGGTTTACGAGTAAATATATAAAAGCATGTTATAATATTGAAATAATAATCTAATATAGTAAAAACGTTTTGAAAAAAAAATTCGAGCAGAATGGAGGTCTTTTCAAGAAAAAGTAAGAGAGAGCATTTCACGTTAATCGAACTTTTTTCCTTCGAGAAAATACCTTTACTTCTCCTAAGATCTCAATGTCCCGTCTGGCGAACACGAAAGGATGTCGATAACCCTGAAATAATTATGAAGGAGAAGAAGAAAAAGAGCATGTAGTCCCAATCGATCGTGTTCATCGCTAGGAAAGCTGGTGGATTCAAGAAAGAAGAAAGAAGAGTATCCGTTGTACTACATCGAGGATCATTTTATTTTCTTCTTGTTTTTTTCCTCTTCTCTTCTTTCTCTTTTCTTTTTCTTTTTTCTTTCTTTTCTTTCTTTTTTTTTTTTTCTTTTCCTTATTCCGTCGACGAGAATTCACCGCAATGTCGTCGTCGTCGTCACACCGATCGTTAGCTTTAATTAAATTCTTTATTTAACGAGTGGAAAAAGACAGAAAAGGCAGATATTAGCGTTCTTTGAAGATGCGCGAACAAAAAAGAGAGAAGAAGCTTTGAAATATTGAAAGAGACTTAAAACTACGTCCTTTTTTTCTTTCTTTCTTTTTTTGTCAAGTTGCTTTTTAAACAAAAGCAAGAAAATACGTTAATTCTTTTTTAAGAAAGAGAGAGAGGGAGAGAGAAGATATTCGATTATTCGATGACACTATTTGGTATATATATATACTTTATTTTTAACGTAAAAATAAATAAAATAACTTTGCTATGACCAAATCATTTCTCATTATCATATATCATTAATTCGATCGACATTATTTATATTTATTTTTTCAAATCACTTTATTTGTCAATTGTTATTAAATGCTTTAGTTCGCCATTTTTTAAACGTTTTTATCAAAATACGTCATCGCAATTAATCCTGTTTTTCTTCCGATTATATTCTAATTTCTCTTTCATCTTTTATCCTAATAATTAATCCTGAATAATATATCATTAAGAGCAAAATAGTAAGTTAGTTCATAATTTTCTCGTGGAAAACAAATCTTTTCTTTTCCGAGACTTTTTCTGGCCTCGTTTATCGATCTATTTATATATCTACCTTATATCTTAAATTTTAGTTTCCTCGAAACTGTTAAATAACTAAATAACATTTATTCTTTGCATCCAGAATGGATTGAAATATCTTGAACGATATCAATTTACGAACACAGTCGATAAAACAAACATCATCAACCGGAACTATCGGTGAAATTTCAAATTAAAACCGAGACAAATGAATCGATTCAATCGTAAAAATATATATTTAAAGAATCTATAATATAACACGTTAACGTTACGCGTTAAACAAACCGGAAAGAAAGATCATTTTTGTTCGATTTTACGTACGTGTATAGCTTTTCTTACTTTTTTTGCGTAAAAGTACATTCAGAGAAAATAATGTGTATCTAAGATTCTTCTTCGTTGGAATATACGAAGATTCAAAATATAATGGAAAGATAGAGGAGCGATAGAGAAAAAAAAAAAAGAGAGAGAAAGAGAGAGTGTGTGTAAGAAAAAGAGAGACAGAGAGAGAGAGAGAGAGAGCAAGTGTGTAAAGAGCGACTCAGTCCAGGCAGAAAAGTGTCGTTAGGTCGTTTCAGAAAAGGAAGAGTAGTCGCCGATGTGAAACCGGCTGGAAAGGCTCATCTCGTACCTACGGAACATTTACTTATTCGCTCTACGAGAGCTCATTTAAAAGCTACACATAGGAAGAGAACCGATTCCTCTCTCCCCTTTTCGGATTTAACACAGAGAAAGCCGAAGGGATTGCACGATTGAAGCGATTACGCATTAGCTAAGGTGTTTTAAGTAGTCAAATCGAGTTGTTCGAAAGAGAGAGAGAGAGAGAGAGAGAGAGACGTTCAAAATCGTTAAAAATCTAGCACCTTTTACTTCCTCTATCTTTTTTTCTTTTCTCTTCGTTCTGAATATCGGCGTTTGTTTCGAAAACAAACAATTCTTTTCTTTCTTTTTTCTCTGTTTTTTTTTTCTCTTTTTTTCTTTTTCTTTTTTTGTCGAACAGTACGAACGCATTGCAGGTACCAACGATATGCCAAGTTTTGGATTACTTTCTTTGGATCGGAATCCCTTGAATTGGAATAAAAATAATTCCAATAGTATTTTCTCTTTCTTTTTCTTTGTTCCTTTTCTTTTTTCCTCTTTTGTTTTAAACAAAAACTCCCTCGTGAACATTCACGTGCTCTTTGTTAATCGGCTCTCGGAGATTGGACGCGAGATTTAACGTCAATTTCGCGAACTCGATGGGAAAGCCGGTACAGAGGGAAGAAACGAGGTAGGGAAAGGTAGTGGGATGAGGGGGAAAGGGTGAGAGAAATAATCTCTCGCGCTTTTCTGGACTTTGATCGTTAACAAAAGTAGAGAAATTCGTTTGACAACGAGGAGGACAAAATTTGTGCAGTTACGATGCTTTTATTTCGGTCTACTTGCTCAAACCCCCTTCTCCTTTCCACCTATTCCCTTTCCTTCCTTTTAAAGGCGCTATGTAAAACGTTTCACAAACGATTCCTGTTTCAGAATTATTACGTATATTAAATAAACTTCCGTAGTTATCAGAAGGTCGTGATACAACAGGGAAATATCTTAGATACATACCTTGATACATATGTACATACATAAATATATACATACATATATTCATAAATAAATATATACATATGTACATACATGCATACATAAATATATACATACGTACATACATATATACTTACTTACGTATACATATACATATATACGTAAGTACATACGACCTACCTATTATGTGTGCGTACATATATATATATATATATACATACATACATACATACAAGTTCTAATCCGCGTAGTAATGGCCGGTCCTTTGACAGTCACGGAACGATTACCGCTTTCACGGTGAATACTCGCGAACGGCATTGTTCGTGGCAGCCGCAATCTGAAGATCGATGAGCCAAGAGAATCGTCGTCGCGAACTCTCCCCGCCAGTAGACGATCGAACTTGTCCACGAACGCGTTTCCATTAGGCGACACGAATTTGTCAGCACGAATACCCTGGAAATACATACACGTCCGTCTCCCCCATCAAGAGAGAATTTCGAATCCGTCGTAAAACGTGTATTTACTTACTTACTTACTTACTTACTTACTTACTTACTTACTTACTTACTTACTTGCTTGCTTACTTACATACGAATTTCATTTTGTATTTAAATCATCCAATTGGTCGCCAATTTAAAAAAAAAAGAAATATATTTGTTTTCGTTCCTTTACCAATGTTATTTCATAACGTAACGTTTTATAATCCTTTGTAAATAAAATTGTTCGAGAGTACAAAGAAAAATATTCATATAATATTCATCGTTGTACATTTTTGATTTTTATTTATATCGAAGATATTAAATAAAGATTCAACGAATATTAACTAATGAACGTATTATTGGTGAAACATAGATATTTATTACCAAAGTTATATCTACGTTTATTGATTACGTTGATGGTTTAAGCTAAATATATATATATATATATATGGATTCATCGACCACAAAGAATTAATAATAATCCTGTTAATAAATAAATCATTTTAGAATATTTATACAAGGTATATCATACGTATAATAATAATACGTCCAAAGTATGACAGTGATTTCTTGATATTTGAATATCGAAATAAAGATGAAGGGATCATCAAAGATGACAAACTATCAAACATTACGTCGAAAAAAACGATCGAAATCTTTCGACGAAGAGGTAAGGAAAATTGAAAATTCGACTTCTTATCGTGACACACTTTTACCCCCCCCTCCCCTCCCCCTCCCTCCCCCCGACTATCTCTTCCTTACACCGATAAGAAGAAATCCCTCTCAAATTTCCGTTTCTCCACTTTCCAGGGTCATCTTTCGGCCAGCCGATCTCGTTTTCTGGCGGCCTCGTATCTTCAGAATTGAAAAAGTTCCGTCTAGGAGAAGGTGGTTGCTTCTTCTTCATCCTCCTTCTAGACTTGGTAGGATCTTAAAGAGACGTCGTATCAACTTCTTATCTCGCGCGATTAATCTCGAGAAAGCGTCTACCTCTCTCTCTCTTTCTCTCTCTCTCTCTCTCTCTCTCTCTCTCTCTCTCTCTCTCTCTCTCTCTCTCTCTCTCTCTCTTTCGTAGAAGGAAGGGAAAAGGGCTGTTCCATCGCACGTTCGATCGTTACACGTTATCACTTAACGCCGTAACCAGGAGGCCAAGCCACCAGCGAACATCGACGACAACGAGAATGCTTAACCTCTTTTCCATCCTTGCTAAATGATAATTACTATCCGTCTTTAACGGGACAGAAAACTCTTCGTAAACCCAAGCAATAATGTTAATGATAATTGACGATGACAATAATTATAACTGAATCCCGTTATTTCTTCTTCTTCTTCTCCTTCTTCTTCTTCTTCTTCTTCGTAGAAAATAATAAGAAGAAGAAGAATGAAAAAAAAAAAAAGAGATTAAATGATTAAGAAAAATTCGGGAGTCCTGAGTAATCGAAAAATATTTCCAACTAGTTCGAGAAGATAGAGATATCTCTCTCTCTCTCTCTCTCTCTCTCTTCTTAGGAGATTTTTCTTCTTTATCTCTTTGCGGTCGCTGAATCCCGGAGAGATTCTACTTCTTCGTCTTAAAGGGAGAAGAAGCAGAAGAATGTAGACTCGAAGGATGAAGAGAAGACGGAAGAGAGACAAGAAAAAAAAAAGAAAGAAAAAGAAGAAAAAAGTAGCGACCAGCGAAGCGTAGTAATTGGCCAAACGGTCGGTAAGTAATTCCGGAAACATGGCGAAACGACGGAAGGATGTTCGTCCTACGAATGGAAATCGATGCTGCCCGGAACGCCAAGTATTTCACTGTGGAAGCCTAATTTTATCTTACCATTCTCGTCGTACTTCTCTAGTCCGTTCACGAAGCAGCCTTTTGCTGGACTCGTCTCTTTTGTAAATCTTCATGGTCCATTGATATATATGCTGAACTTTTTCACTACATATATATATATATATATATATATATATATATATAATTTTTTACTTTTATTTAACAGAATAAAACGCACGTATACGTCGAATTGTTCAAGAAAAGAAAATTCTCTTTCAATTTTCAGGAGAGCCGAAGCGTGTCGAGTAAAAAGAAACGTGTGTGACATCGTATAAATGAGTATACATTCCGGACATATTAGAAAACGCGCCTAGACTATCGACGTAAGAGAAGAGAGAAAAAAAGAGAAAAAAAGAGAAAAAGAGAGAGAGAGAGAGAGAGAGAGAGAGAGAGAGAGAGAGAGAGAGAGAGATGAGAAACGCTAATTGAATTTCCGTCGTAGTAGTCGTCGTCGTCGTCGTCCTCGTCCTCGTCGTTGTCGTCCGACGAACGGTTCATCACGGATCGAACGTGCGAAGCATTTTTCGTCAATATATTATATTATATATCTGATGGGATGAGCCCTGCAAAAACACAAGCCGTGTTCCTACTGATAATCTTATATAATATGATTGATATATTTGTTATCTCGATCAAATTAATTTTTCGTTGATTTACTTATAAAACTCTTTGATACATTTATATATCAGATTAAAATAATTAAGATCGTTAATTCCACAACAATAGTTATTTTATTTTAGCGTAGAAATTATTAAGGAATTGCATTCATGTATTGAAACGAGTTTCAACGAAGTTAAAATAAAGATCGTAAAGTATAAATATTTATAAATATAAGCGTTTAAATAAGTATTCGAAACTGTTCGCGAAGTTTTTCAGGCTCTCACAGGAAAGATGTATAAATTGAAAACGAAATTGCAATGAAGATCTTTTCGATTACTTTTCTTTTAGAAGAAAAAGGACTTCCTTCTCAGAAGCAGCCAATTCTTTTACGAGTCTGAAGCCGAATGGAAGATTACAATGTACGCTCGCCCGATCCCTTTGCTCGGTTATCTCGAAGACGAGGAAGAAATAGTAGGAGGTTGAGAAGTAGAAGAAGGAGAGAAAGAAAGAGAGAGAAAGAAAGAGAGAGAGAGAGAGAGAGAAGAAGGAAAAGGAAGAAAGCAGAAGAGAGATTCGCGAGGGGATTTTATCCTGCGAATCCTGTGTGTTGAGAGAGCCAAAGGATTCCGCACGTGCCCAGAGACCGCGGAAAATGCCACTTCGACTAGCATTTTCACCTTGACAGCGTCGCGAATTCCAACCTCGAATCGATTCATCGTCGGAAAATTCGTCTTCAATTTCCGGATGCATTCGAGCGTGCGCTTGACGACGACAACGACGTCGAAGACGCGTCGTTGAATTCACGTCGAAACGACGAAAACGAGTGGAGCATCTCGAGTATGACGAGGAGGATGATCGTGATAGGGCTTAATTTAGAGATCTCAAAGTGAATCCCTTATGAGGTATTATGAATCTGCTCGTGATTCGAACGAGTAATTATTTCAATAATATCAAACAATAATACATTTTTGTAATAATGAAATAAACGTATTTCGTGTTAACATATAGTTTATAATCACGTATCATGCCAATTAAAATGAAATTAAATCAGTTTACTTGAAAATACGTATTTGTCGAGAAAAAAAGAAAGAAAGAAAGAAAATGTTACTCGCATGTATGTGTGTGCGCATACACGTGTATATATACATATATATATATATATATATATATACATATATATACGGGTATGAATAAACGTTGCCTCGTATGTTTACATATTAATCGGATTATTCCGTATACTCTTTAATACTTTCGACTAAAATGGACGGACCACGCTCGAATGAACCCTATTGTGTATCGTACAGTTAATAATAATAATAATAATATTCTTACCATAGTAGTAATAACAATGATATATCTTCTATATTCATAGTAAGAGAAACAGGATTGAAATGTATTACCAATATTGTAATACGTTAATCGGCTTTCATTCGAACCACTTTTAGTTCCGATAAACTGCTTAGTACGAAACAACAGGCCAAAGGAAGCTTCTTAATGTACTTGAAAAGAGACGGAATCGCTACTCGATCAATCTGTTCAGAGGCATCTCCTTTATCGTGGATTCTAGATAGTCTGCAAATCTCAGATTAATGTCATCGGAGCTGTACTGGACATACCGAGCAAGGCAGCTGGATAGCAAATGGTAGTTAGGGTCGTAGGGTGGTTATGGGTCAAGAGTCGAGTTCAGGACGTCTACAGAGTAGTGTCAGAAGGGAGAAGGATATTGATCTCGACATCGACTCTAGATCCGTTCTGAAGGATTACAAGGAGGTTGAGCGACCTCAAGTACTTGGATCCTCGTTAGAAGGGAACCCTTAATTTTTTTTCTCTCTCTCGTACCATTAAGCGAACTCTTGAACCTTCCGTCGATACCTTTCTCCGAGAAGGAGGGAAAAAGCGTCATAAATAATAGCCGGCGAAACGTGAACTAGATTTAGGAAGCCGTTGAAACGTCCACGTTAACTTTCGCTCACGCCGAATAATGGAGAAAAAAGAAAGAGGGGCTTGAAATCCAACAAACGATATTTAAATATGACGAAGAGAATCGAGGGAAGGAAAAAAGAAACTGCAAAATGTATGTTCGATCGTTGTTTTTCATTTTCATCATTTTTTTCTTCAAACTTACCGAATAAACAAGTTGTTCTGTATCTCCTGTAACAAAAAAATTGTTATATCTTAAAAAAAAAAAATATATATATATATATATATATATATATATATGTATTTTTTGTCGAATGACATAAGCATAATCGAGTAACACTTTTACAAAAAATTTTGAATATTAACCAAAATGGTAGTTAAAACTGAGGCACGGAGGTATACCATGAGCTAGAAGTTCTCGTTATCGTTCTAACGAAGTGAAATCTACCTTAGAAATCCCATATTTAGTTGAAGATAACTTCGTACGTTATCCATGAAACACTGTTTACTTTCTAAGCTTGCAAGAGAGGAAGAGAGAGAAAGAGAGAGTGAGAGATAGGGGAAGAGGTTCTGAGGCTCCAAAATCGTTTTAGAAGGCCAGTGAGCTTGCTAGAGAGGGATGAGGAAGAGAAAAGCGCATCTCTCTGAGGTAATATCGCAATGAAATCTGCTTTAGTCCCTGCAGAGAAGCCACTATGGTCCCCCATGGTTTATCCTCGGACCAGACGTAATCCTACCACCCTCGTTCTCTCTCTTTCCCCATCTTTCTCTTTCTCTCTCTCTCTCTCTCTTTCTCTCTCTCTCTCTCTCTCTCTCTCTCTCTCTCTCTCTCTCTCTCTCTCTTTCTCTCTCTTTCTCTCTCTTGCTCGTAATACCGACTACATGCTGCGCGTAACGCAAATTCATGTCGTCGGGGTGTTCCCTGTCAAATTAGGATGAACCATAACGCATACATTATGGAAAGCAACACGACTCATCTCTCTCTCTCTCTCTCTCTCTCTCTCTCTCTCTCTCTCTCTCTCTCTCTCTCTCGCCCTGTCACTCTCTGTGTATATCTCTCACTCTTACACAAATACACGCTCACCAAGTATCATCGTTTCAGGTTATTTCAAAGCATATCTTTGAAAACTGATATTGAAACGAAAAGAGAACTTCTTTATACAATTTTTCTATGTCGATTCTTTAAGAAGTGGACGGAAATCATTTTTCGTGATAAACGTTTGTATGGAGAATATACAAAAATTGTCGATTGTAAGATATGAATCATAGAATTCTGCATGTATAATACAAAGGATCAATGAAATTAGAATTGTTTAATGTTCTTAACGATTTTATAATATGTTACAAAATTATATATATATATATATATATATTGCACCTAAAAATAGGCAATACTTTATACTTCGTCGATAATATAGCTTGCGAACGTCATTTATCGATATGAGCAACTTTTTCAACCCTTTATAGTAGACAACCTATTTATACAGATATGTAAATATCCGTTGCCTACTATTAGGGGCTAAAAAATTACTTATAGATGACTCGCACAAGTAAAGCGTGATACTTATTATAATAAATTACAGAAAATCAATAAAACACTTCTAATCGATTACAACCGAGATCGCTTTAAACTAAATATAACATCTTAGGTTTAAAATATATATACAGTAATTTATAGAAAAAAAAAATGTAATTATCTTTAAAGCATAAAGCAGTATCATTATTCGGTATCACGTCTTAAATTTTTACGTTTTTATTTATTACCTTCTAATTAGATCGAAGATCAAATCGCATGTTATTTAATGAATTTAACTAATGAAATTACTCCTGTGATTTTCCTTCCAATATTCTGTCTAACTATTCGATCCTTATAAATTTAACATCACTCATTCGAACTATGTTTAAATTCAGAATATTCGTGAACTCTCTACTGTAGATAAACTATATACGGCCTCTCTCTACATCGTGTTTCTCAAGTAACGGATGAGTCAATCATTTATGCTCCACGCAATACGGATGTATTGCACTATCCAATTTTTAGAAGATTAAAAATGTCTCTGATACTATATTATATAGTAGTGTTCGCCATTGTCAAAGGTATTTCTTCAATTTGAAACATTCTCCATTTTGTAGCTTCATAAAAATCAATAATTTTACAAAACCATTGAAATAAATAAAAATATACCGTTTAATATACAATAAGATACTCAAATCATATATATCAACTTAAGTTTTTTCTTAAACACACGCAATACATTTTACATAATTTCAAAAACTGAATATTACGTTCTTCTATTAAAAAAAAAGAAAAGAAAAGAAAGAAAAAAGAAAACTAGTGACAGAGTATAATCCATAATAAACTTTAGGCAAAGTAGATATATGCAGTCATTATCTTATTAGACGTCATCTTCGAATGCACACAGTATAATACGTCAGATAGTTCTGTGTTTCTCCTTAAATTGGGATCAAACTTTGGGGGATATGAAACTACTGGAATGACAAGAAGGATAGTAGGAGTATTTAGCGAAGACCATACGACGGAGCCGCACGTTTCGCGAACATCCGGTGTTGCAGATCCAAGAGAACTCGAACTAAGACAGATGACGGAAGAGGAATCGTCTGGGAAACTCAACTTAGCATGGTTGGCACATTGGCGAGCCACAGGAGCCGATCGAAGATCTTGCACACCTATATATAAGTTCATACAAATACACACACACACACATATCACATGCAAAAGCTCTTACATTTCAGAGGTAGAGACCAGATCGTTTCAGGAAGCTTCGACCTGAGAACGAACGATCGTTAATCCGATTTCCCTCTCAGTGGTGACGACCTCCTCTCACCCTTTCATTCATCCTCTCTCTCTCTCTCTCTCTCTCTCTCTCTCTCTCTCTCTCTCTCTCTCTCTCTCTCTGTCTATCTCTTTCTCTATAAATTTGCGATTCCAACCGATCCCACGCTTCTGCACTCGCCGTTATTGCAGTCACGTTGCCAGTGGTACGCAGAGCAAGTCCCTTTTACGCTCCACGAGTTCCTTTTACCCTCTTCATGAAACGTCATCCAGCGTGTTCTTGCACGTGAGCCAAGACGCACGAAGAACTACCGTAAAAATTAATTCCTTCAAATATAATATGAAGTAGTTCGATTTATTATGCATTAGATGAAAATTAATAGTCCATTCATTTTCTATCAATTATCGTTCAATCGCTAAAACTATCTTCGAAAAGTATTATCTTACGAATCATTTATTAATATTATTTTGTATATATCCACGTGTTCTCACACGTGAGCCAAGATGCACGAAGAACTACCTTAGAAATTAGTTTCTTCAAATATAATATGAAGTAGTTCGATTTATTATGCATTAGATGAAAGGTAAAAGTCCTTTCATTTTATATCAATTATTGTTTAATCGTTAAAACTATCTTCGAAAAGTCTTATCTTATATATCATTTATTAATATTATTTTGTATATACCTACGTGTTTTTGCACGTGAGCCAAGACGCATGGAGAACTCTCGTAAAAATTAATTCCTTCAAATATAATATGAAGTAGTTCGATTTATTATGCATTAGATGAAAGGTAACAGTCCTTTCATTTTATATTAATTATTGTTTAATCGCTAAAACTATCTTCGAAAAGTACTATCTTATAAATTATTTATTAATAGTATTCTGCATATACCTATATGCATATACATATATTATTATTATTACTATAATGATGATGATTATTATCATCATCATTATTAATAAATATTTTCATAGGAAACATAAGAAATTGAAAAGTTTTCAGAAGATGTATCTTCTTAAAGAGAAAAATTAAAGTTCTTCTGTTCGACGTAAGAAAATTTCATGGCCGTTTTGCGAAAACTCGCGGATAAAATTGCTTGAAATATTTCAGGATTCGACGTTGCGGGTTACGTTGCGGGATAACCACGTGGAAAGTTATCCATAGGGAAGACAGCATTAATCAAATGAAGCGGTTTCCGTTACAGTGAAGGCGAAGATGACTCCAAGCTGCCTTCCGCTAACGTACGGATAATCAATCCAGCGAATTAGATCAGATAGCTGGTTCGGTACGTGCACCAACTTTGTCTCCCAGGATTTATTTTCTCCCTCTCCTTTCTCTTCCGAAGAAGGAAGAGGATAGATAAAGATGCTTTCAAGCTCTGGTAATCGACTTGATTTTCGTAGTTTTCCTATCAAAGAATTTATGTTCTTCTTCTTTAAGCCAGTCGTTCTAAATAGTTCCTCTTGGGATTACTATTTTGGCTCTTCTTTTCTCTCTCTCTCTCTCTTTCTTACTATTTTTTCTTTTATGTATGATACAACGAGCTCGTTATTTTTTCTCTTTATATTCGAAAATCAAAGTAATTCACATGCGTAGTTAGCGAAAATATCTAACATGTTTTCTTACTATATGTGTGTGTGTGTGTGTGTGTAAGGACGTTGCTATGTATATAAGTTGTTGAAAAATTGTAAAAAAAAGACATGACCTACTTGAAAGTCTCTCTTTTTTGCAGTCCACTCTTAAAAGCGTTATCTATGAAATCATCTACCACTCTCTCATTAGCAACGTATAAAGCAATAAAGTAAAAATAAGAAACTTGGCTATACAAATGAACGCCGTTGTAAAGTCTTTAGAAACATTATATATACGTATAAGTTAACAAGGATGGTATTTATAATTTTCTACTCGACCTTACCAAGCCATGAGGTTTAATTATCTACCTAATGAAAAAAATTGTGTACTTATTTCCTTAGAATAAGAAATGTTTATTATATTAATTCGCAGCGAAAAAGTGCGGTTACTCTTTTACTGTGGCAATAGAAAATATACTTTTCAAAAAACTTATGTGGTATTAATTTAAACGATCTCTTTTATTGCTCTTTCAATGAGATCTATAAACTTCTTAATTACTTTCTCATTGTATGCACGGTCATATCCCAGCCTCCCTTTACTTTAATCAAGAGAGAAACAATGAAATAATACTTATTGTTTAAATGGTATAGTTTCTTTCGATTTTTGTTTTATTTCGAAAGTGTTCTACAATTATTAAAAGTATAATACATATATATATACACATACACTCACTCACACATATATATATATATGTGTATGTGTGTATACATGTATCTATATGTGGTACGTATATATCTTATATATTTTTTTATTTTTATTAAAATAAACGCATCGCGCTGCAATACTGTACCAAAGGTACTAAAGGTACTATAAAATGTTACAGAAATGCAGAAGGAGCGTTTGAACGCTTTTCGAACATTTTGGCGATACATCTTAGTCTCCTCCTTTTTTACTGTGATTAAACACAGTACACGATAATACATTAAACTTTATTACTAGATAGGACGTTTGGTATTTTGATTGCTTATTATTCGAGTACTTTAATTGTAGCTAAGATACATAAATATATTTTGCGGATGATACGCAGTTTAATTGGGTTTACACGATATTACGACGATCGTCTAGTTTATAATTGCAGGAGAAGAAGTATATTACGGAGTAGAGAAAAATACTTTTTCTTATGACATTGTAAAGTTTGGCTTATTTTTGTTTGATTTTTTTTTCCTTTTTTTTTTTTTTTCTTTTTTTTTTTGAAAAGACTACGAACATTGAATATGTGTAACATCGTTGGAAGAGCCAAAGAGTATTTTATTCGCTACCCCTCGAATCACGGACCATCTTATGTTAAATATTTTATAAAGCTCGATATCGATTGCTTATCGTCATATAAACGGTCCGTTTCTATAACTTCTTGCTAACCGATGATAACAAATAATTACAAAGCCCCTTTATATGTATCTTAAAATAGCAGTCTTTTAACTGTAGATACTGATCTTTACTTAAAATGCTTAAGAAATATAAATATGTAATACATGCCTAAACGCAAGGTTCAACGTAATTGCCAGGAAATAACCCGGTTATTCCATCCATTACTCCTTCCCACCAACCATCGTCGTTCTTTTTTAAGACGTAAATAACGGAGCTTTCTTGGAAACTCAATTCGTCTTCTTTATCGGCATAGTAATCGTAAATGGCGACGACTAAAACAATAAATTTGTATAATATTAATCCATATATTATATCACTATAGAAAAATAAAAATGAATTAGGCTCACCTTTCTCTATATAATTTTTTGGAACCCAGCCAGGCAGATCTTCTTCATCCGGTACGATAGGCATTATAGCACCACTGGAAGGAGTCGGTCTACCAAATTGAGGATGCTCCTCTTGTTCAGGAGGTGGAGGAGGTGGCAGTGGTGGACTACTAGCACCGCTACTTCGACTAATTTGATGAGCTAATCTGTGTGGTAAAGTATGATGCCCGCTATAATCAGCCATATCTCCACTGATACCGACCAGTGGAGAAGGTGGTGCTAAAACATTGATTCGATGATTAAATTATTTTAAACTAGCATAAAAAAAGAAACTTGTAATAATGTTTGCTTACGAGGCATGTTATTATGTTGTTCTTGTATGTATCCCGCAGCTCCTGTAACACTGGGTGGTGCTGGTGGTGGAGTCTGCGGATGACTTTGCAATGGATGGACTGTACCCACTTGAGGTGGGGAAGTATGTTGCGTCATATTGTTTGTGTGAGTAGAATGATTGGTATTGTGAGCAGAATGAGAAGTTGTATGAGCATGCAATGGCAACGTACTATATCCTGGGCCACGCTCGCGTCGTGGATGACCCAATGGATAATTTGGCGCATAATGACTAGGAACTTGAGGTGGAGCAACCGCAGGTGGAGTTCTATATTCTCGTGAACCCTTACTCAGTGTTCCTATTATCGAACAAGTGGTTATTAAAGATTCTACAATATTCAAATTGTTTGACACTTCAAAATAATCACGAATCGCTCTTACCAGTCCTTACTGTTTGAGGAGGAGTCGGTGGCTTGGTAGTAGGTGCAGGTCCTACCATAGCAGCACCCAAACCAGAGCCGGTAGACGTTGCACCCAAGCTCTGAACGCTACCTTGGCTACCTCCTCTTTGTTTGCTTCTTGGTGTACCACTACTACGTACACCATGGCCAATATCATCCAAAATCGTATAATCTATGCTTTTCCTTACATATTTGATAGGCTTTTCGGGATTTGCAGGTGCAATAATTTTATATTGACGGGCTGTCATTTTATTAGCCGTTAATACACCTATCTCTCGCCTAGCAACTTTTTCTTTATGTATCATAACGGTTTGAGCTATATGATTCATTTGACTTTCCATCTCGGCTAACTGAGATGTTTGTAGATCTAATAATTGAAGAAAGTTATAAGCGAGAGTATTTATTTGGTATGCTACACTAGCCAATGATTGAGTCGTATAATTCTTTGTTTCTTCTAATGCAATCCTTTTATTGTCTGCTTGAAAATAATTTGCCTCGCAATAATCCGCAACACGTTCAAGATTCGTGTGACTGTCTGCAAGATTGTGCCTTCCTTCAGGAATTTCCTGATGCAGCAAAGCTGCTAGTTCAGCCATGACTTCTGAATCACTGCCTACTCCGGAAGACACGCAATACGAACCAGATCCTTGTATTTAAAAATATAACGCGTTAGAAATTTTGTTCATTCTCACAAATTGAAATAATTGAACGTTGTACAGAAAACAAATGTAAAAAAAAAAAAAAAAAAGAAAATAGGAATCATGCTTTGTATGATCATTGTTATATTTATTTATGATTATTCAGTTTTTGGACATATTTGACAGCTATTCAAGACGTTCGAGTCATAATAAAAGATTTATCATTAATAAAATGAAGGGAACTAGGGTTATGTGAAGCTGTTAAAATCGAAAACCGATTCCAGATCATAATAAAAATAAAGTAAAATATCAAATGCGTGACATATGAGATCTGGCTTTAATCGTCATCGAAAATTATATGAAGGGTGGTGACGGACATGCAGGAAGCAAGATGGAGATCAAAGATGAGCATTTCCTTTTCGAAGTGAAAACAACGCTGCAAACGAAATATAATGAACGTATATAAATTGAACTAACGATACTCAGCCATATCGCAACTACCAGCTACTACCGCTGCATTAATTCATAATTACCAGGATCTTCAAATTTTCGGATAAAAAGAATTAAACGGTCTACTTTACGCTTACGAACGGGCGAACTATCTCACGGCAAGTACAATCGAATGGTATGCGCTCGATAGCGATATATAACGATATATCTCAATAGTCGCACCTGCATCGATACTTTACTTATCCTAGCTTTACGTGCACTACAGTTGGTTGTGTTTTAAGAAAAGGATGAATATAGTACAACAGAAAGCACAAGAAAAAGATAAAAGAAAATATGAGAGAAGGACGCAAGTATTTCATTCGAGATTTTCGATAAATCGAAAATACATAAGACATGTAACGTTGAATTTTACGATTCGAGATATCGTTTATTATAATGTTACAAAATACAGTAATTATACTGTAAAAGGATAGTCTGATAGAAGCTCAGCGAATATCGCTGCATTCAAGTCAAATTATATCTGATATTGATTTGTAAATATCGCATTCATTTAATGCAAGAAAATATTTTCTAATCAGAACGTCTAATCTTAATGTTCGAACGAAGAGAATGAACGAATCATTTTGTCGACCGTAGGGCCTGTAATTTTCTTAACGTGCGGTAGGTCAAGAATTTTATGTTTTTGCAAAAAGGATATACAAAGAATATGATATTCTATGAGAAAGATAAGGAGAATAATGTAGCTTCAAGATAATTCAATTGTAACATTATTCTTCAATTTAGTTCAAAATTGTACATTGCTATAACAATGGACAACCTCATGAGAGAATTGGAAGGCTTAAAAATTTCAGGAAATATAATGGATGAAAGTCTATGGTCAGGATGCATAGATCTTATAGAAAAAAGCTTCGTACCACAGAAACAATGTGGTAATGAGCGGCCATGCGAAGAAAAAGACTTCAGAGAATATAGAATTATAGTGGATAGAAATTTAAGAAATATTAAATCTATGTTACAACATATTATACAAAGTCGTAATGAAGCAAATGTGCAAATAGATTATGATAATGTATTAGTCAAAACCTTTGCAATGAATTTAATATATCTAATTGGAGAAATGCATGAGAAAAATGTTTGGAACACGGCGGAATCGGTTTCAATCTCCAAAGAATTAACTGATTGCTTCTACCAACTATATTTTTATTTAGATATTTCACAATTTTTAATGGAAAATAATAACCTTAGTATGATACTAGAAAAGTTTAGATATAAATTACAACGAGACAATTGGAAAACTTATCCATCAGCTGTTACGTGGTATAAATGGATTTTATTACAATTAAAGGTATATAGATTTTTATGTACTTTAACTTTAATTAGCAATCTTTTATTCGTAATAAAAAGATCGATTCATTTTATTTATCTTGCAGAAATCAAATTTATATGATCATATTCGTGAAGTACTTCCAACAGCTCTAATAATTATTGATGATTATGTATCAGAAAATGTAGTAATAGGATTAGAATGCTTATATCAAATTATGCAACACTCTTATATGGTAAGTAAAAGAATTATATATTATATATAACAATTAATATATATATTACAATTTGTTATGATATTTAATTGCAGAAAAAGGGATTAATAGATACTGGTTATGCAGATGTAATTTATCATGCGTTAGAACGTTTGACTCATCAGAGAAATGCCAGATATGTTGTGCCATTATATTCGTGTTTAACAAATCTCTTAGATACGTTGGACATCTGGGGTAATAATTTGAATGTGTTTGAGGTATATATTTTTTATTAGTATCTTTAATTTATTAATTGAAAAAATAATATACTTTTCAATATATATAATATAGGCAAAAACTTTATTCATTATTTGTAAAAATATAGAAAATATTATATACAAAACTTGAATTATTAGAAAAAGAGACAATGTGATGTAAATGCACGTGTAACAAGTATTTACATTACATTATGTCCTCTTCCATATCATCCAAAGTTTTATATATAATATTTTTATATATAAATATTTTCAATGAATAAAATTTTTACCCCATTTTATAAATATATATATATATATATATACACACACATTTACAGTGGACTAAACGAGATGAAATACTTGCAACATTATTAGATAATATGGAGCTTGAACAAGATGTAGAATTACGACATGTTTATATGTTAAGTTTACCACAACTTCTTAACAACATTGGTTGTGCCAAATGGTGTGAAAGAATAGCAAGAATACTTTCTGAATATTGTGAACATCATACAGATCTTAGAACTTTAAAAGCTACGCTAGAGGTGAGAAATAAATCTTATAAATTCAATAAATTTTATTTTTACTATAAAAAGCAAATATTCATAAAATATTATCTGTTTATGTAGACTGCCAAAACTTACCTTGTGATATTTAACTTACGGGTAGCAGCACACTGTATACCACTTTATACAGCTTTCCTGAAGCTACATTTTGACTTAACGGAAACACCAACGTTTGATATGGGAATAATGCAAAATTTAGAAGATTGTATTTGTTTGCTCTATGAATTGACACCAAGTATAGGCTGTGCTATTATAAGAGATGATCGTATGCATTTAATGATTAAAAGCAAGTTTCAAGTACAATGTTTGGGTGATATTAAATATTTAGAGTGAATGTACTAAGTCATTTTATATTCGAATATAATCTCAATCGATAGTAAGCGGTAAACCATAATCTTATACAAATTTATAGTATTTATCGCATAAATAATTGTAGTACTTAGGTAACTTTTTGTGATATGAAAAAGTTTACATATATTATTTGTATTGCGAAATACACACTTTTATTAGAAGAATATTAGCTTTAACATTTTTATTTTTTCTGCTTGCAACATACATATTTCATATAACCTTCATTAACATTTCTTACATAATAATAGGTCAGAATTATCGTAACATATGTTATATTATGCTATTTTAAAAGTCATACAAATATTACTAATTGCATATATATATATATATATATATATATATATATATATAATTATCATTATATATAAATTATCAGGCTATTTGATAAGATATGTAATATATGTAAGTATTTTTTCGGATTAGCTTTCAACAATTCGGTTATTTTTTATGTATATTCGATAAAAATACATTTAATGAATGGAGATAATGCACATTTCTGTATAATATAAGTACGAATACTTATTTATCATCTAGCAAATATAAAAAAATTTTAATTGAATGTCATGCTTAAAAAAAGGAAAACCTCAATTAAATTTTATTATCATATGTTATTATTATTTCTGATTTCTTGTTTTCTCATCTTGTTTTTTATCAGACTCTACAGTTTATATTGCGTAGTATTCTCCGACGACACTTGATGCAAAGATGTTTTTCGTAGTAATAATTGCTCTTCTTCTTATAATATATGAATATTATAAATATTTAAGCAGTAAACCATCAGGAACACCTCCAGGTAAAGATCTATTTATATTAATTATTAACAATAATATGTTGATCGTTAGAATATTAATTCATTTTTTTTTTTTATAATAAAACAGGGGTCGTTGGATTACCATTAATAGGAATTTACTGGTACTGTTTATGGTACGATTACAAATTTCCATATCGATGGTTTGGCTATTATTCAAAGAAATTAAAATCTAAAGTGATTAGTTGTTACTTGGGACCGTTTTTTACGGTAATAGCTAACGATTATGCAAGCGTGAAGGAATTGTTACTGAAAGAAGAGTTCGATGGTAGATTATCTGAAGCTTATTTTATTAAGGCACGAGCATTTAATAAAAAATTGGGTAATTTAATCTTATATTTATTTATAGAATTACTTCTAAAATAAACTAATTCATATTCCTAAATCTTTTTCTCTTTCTTTCCCTATCATAGGTATATTTTTTACTGACGGAGATCAATGGCGAGAACAAAGAAGATTCGCTCTTCGTCATATGCGAGATTTCGGATTTGGTCGAAGACATGAAATATTTGAAACTAAAAGTATGGAGGAACTAAATATTTTAATGGATATGTTAAAAAATGGCCCTATAAACGAAAATGAAAAGGTACTTTATATTTAATTTTGTGTTAAAAGTGACAAGGTTGAAAAAAAAAAAAAACAATTTTTTTGTTCATTCGATTTCTATCACAGAAAATTTATAAAGACGGATTGGCTCTTTTCCCCGACTTTTTATTCCCATTCTTTGTTAACAATATATGGGAAATCATGTTTGGATACAGATTCGAACGTAACAAATACGGGAAACTTTGTTACTTCGGTGAAAAAGCTATGAAATTTGTAAGATCAGGCGACACAATGGGGGGTGCTACCTTCATCTGGCCGATCACTTGCTCTTTTGGAAATTTATTTTCATTCACAGATGCAATGGAATCGAATTATATTATGATAGATTTCATAAAGGTAAATAGTAAATAATAATCCGATTGCAAATGTAGCTTTTAATTTTTGAAATTGTTCGAATTGTAGAAATATTTGTATAAATATAAAGAAATGCACGGGGAAAATGGCGACTACGGATTTGTAGGTAGTTACTTGAACAAACTAAAAGAGAGCAATATTCCCTCTTCCTACACGGAGGAATATCTTCTACTAACATTGTTAGATTTCATCTTACCTGCTATACTCTCGACAAGTAGCAATATTACGTTCGCTATTAAATTCATGATGCATTTTCCAAACGTGGCGAAAAAAGTTAAAGAGGAGATACACCAGGTCGTTGGAAATGGAAGATTGCCTACTTGGGAAGATAGAAATAAGTACGTAACTATATTTTGAAAAATATACTAACTTAAATCTTATATTACGATTGAACTCAAAAATATCTCTTTTATTTTGCATAGACTTCCATATACAGAAGCGACTATACGCGAAACTATGAGATACGAAACGCTTACTCCACTTGGCGTTATACGTAGATGTATTAAAGATACGACTTTTCAAGGATATTTTATTCCCAATAATACAGTTTTGATACCCAATATCGCTGAGATAAACCATGACCCGGATTTTTGGGGTGATCCAAAAAATTTTAGACCGGAGAGATTTTTGAAGGATGACGGACAACTTAATAAAGATTTTTCGTTACCTTTTGGAGCAGGTAAATCGGATCTCTTATTTTTGTCGTATTTATTTGTGATTTATATATGTAAATATTTTATTTATTTGTCTGTTTAAATAAAAAATAAGGTCACAGACTCTGTGCTGGAGAAACGTTCGCGAGATTTATGATATTTGAAGTTTTTGCTACCTTGATGCAAAACTTCGATTTTTCTTTCGTCGAAGGTCAACCGACGAGAATTGAAGATAAGTTCTCCGGTATCATTACTACACCAACAGAAACTTGGATTCGCCTAAAGCCACATTCTTAATGTGCGATTTATTCGAATAAGTTCTGGTAGACATAAACGAAAAAGATAAAACGATTTTTTATTATAGATAGCATATATTTTTAACATGTTACATTTCAAGGATATTTACTTGTTAGGTACATGTTGGTACGAATAATACAAATCTTAAATTTATGGGTAATATATGATTTAATTTGGAAAATATTAAAAATTTATGAACGAATAAGGAAAAATGGTGCAGGAAATGTAATTGTTTGAAATAAAATCATTATATTTATATGGAGTATTGTAAATTTGATTAATCCATTTTACTATAATTAATAATTAGAAAAAATGACAGTATAGTGAACATATGAATAATTTATGAAAATCTAAAAAGATTTTTGCACATATATATTCTTTTTTTTTCGATTATAATTTGTTACGTTCGATTGTGGAATATATTAATAGCAAAGAAAAGGATCCTTCAAATTTGGAATATAAATAATATGAGATATTATTTAAATCAGCAATAGACATAATTTAGTATATGTACAACTATTATTAGCTTGACAGGATTTTTCTTCAGTTCTCTGAACAATGAAAACGAATATCTTAATTAAGTATATACAAACCACTAAACTGTTGAATAGTACATTTCCATTGTAACTGCATATAATGTACTTTTTACTTTCAAAATTAAACAATTATTACAAATAATTATTATAATATTATTTTATGTAATCTAGCTGATGCATAAATAGAAATTAAATTTATTTTTGTGTATTATTTCGATAAGGTATACTTTATAGCTTTGACATCGATTATTAAATCTAATTAATCTTGCTATATATAGCAAAGCATAGTGCATAAGAAACGATAAAATTAAGTGCAACAATTCCTAAAATTAAGAGCAATGCTGAGGTATGCGTCTCAAAAATATTTTGTACCATTATTTTCTTTACCTAAACAATGAATTTTATAAATTTTAACACATTCTTTTTACGATAAACACAAGATCATGTATGCACATAAAAATCCAACTATTCTTTGTATATGATTTTGCCAATAGCTGAAAAACTGTTCGTTTTGTGGTACAATATAAAAGTACTAGAGTCGGCCTTCGTACTCTTTCAATTATTTATCACTGTCACAAGTTGACAGTATTTTAACAAAGTAATACATTTTTTATAGAAGAAAATTTATATGAACAGCATACAATTGAAAGGGTATGAAATCATGCAAATAACCTCCGTTCAAATGTTTTAATCAATTCATTGTCATCTAACCCCATTAAATACCTAGATTAAATGACAAACGACAGTCTATTATATTAATTTTCTATAAAAAGATATTCTTATTCTCTGTGAATCAATACATATAAACCCAAACATGATAGAACGGCATATTTGAATTTGGGATATTCATTCATATAAATAGTTACCATACCTACATATGGTAAGAATCCTCTTGCTCTACCTACAACGTCTTTATGTGTAAGCCACAATTGCCCTTGGGCGTATAAGCCTCTATCGTCGACAGAATTATTATCACCTTTTGTTAAAAATTTAACGGTATTGTTATGGTCTCCCCTAAAATACATCAACGATTTAAAGATCCGTATTAATGCAAAATATTTTTTATGAAAATAATTATGCTTACTTCTCATGAAGTTTCAGAACTCTATGCACTATTGGAATTTCTCTGCCTATCACTTTGAAAACAACAATTTCCCCTACTCTCATAGATTCATTTTGATGATTTGTTAAAAATAATAAATCACCTCTATGGAATGCTGGTTCCATACTACCACTAAAATATCAAAGAAAAATAATGTATTCACAAACTTCGAATTACGAGAACATTGTTATAAGAGTCGCTATATTGATAGCATTGTTTTAAGAAAAGTAATAAGTTAGTTTGTTATTATAGTGTTATATAGTGTTATACCTTAAAACAACAACAATGGGACTTTCGCTACCCGTTGCAACCATTAGACCTTTCCATATCATCAAGGCCGAGGACACGATCATGCCAAAGCTGAGTATTTGATACAGGAACTGCAAACAAAAGAGATTCAAGTTAGGCTAAGTTTTTGAACGACCATATGTGTTTTTTGTATGAATCGAAGACAATAATTTAAACAAAATAAATTTACCTGTCGTTTATTCATCCGACGTACATCTTCAAATATTGATTGCAACATGATGATGATATTATATCAATAAAAAGTCAACTCTGATACGGATCCGTGCAAAAATCCTTCCACTTTTATTCGATGTGGAAACAACCGGCACAGCTAGTCAATCAGTGAGACCCACGTCACGTAAATATACGACAGGAAACGAGAGAACGCATATATGCGTACAGCTGTGGATCGTCAGTCAAATGGAGGAGAATTAGCGGTTGCACAGTAGCGACATATACGTACAGATAAGTTTAAATTCACGCGGGAAATATAAAACTTTTTCTTCCAAAATTCATAGAAACTTTAATGAATGTATGCAATTAATCTTTCACTTACACGGTAAAATAGTTCTTGAAAAATCCGTATGAATGAAAAAGAATGTGTCAAAAATAATAATCGTATAAAAAAAAGAAAGAATATATATATATATACATTTACATATATATATTTTATATTATATATATAAATATATATATATATATATTATATATATTTATATTAATATATATAAATATATATATATAAATAAACGAATAATTCCAAATGTAAAAACTTTATATCTGTAATAACTTTAATAAGTTATTTTCAAAAAAAAAAAAAAAGAAAAAAAAATATGAAGATCATTGAATAAGGCTCTATTTAATATGAATAGAATATTTTTTATTTTAACGATGCTTTATTCTAGAATGTATTATCCTTGAAAACAGAACAACGACTATCCTATGACAAATGCTTATTTATTATTTTTTCTTTCGGCCTTATCGCGTTTTGATTTGAGTCCTTAATATAAAGGTTATATGCGCATTGTCGATTAGTCGCCAGTAATCATTAGATTCAAGAAAATATATGAACACGTACACGTTTGATCGCGGCGTTTAGCAGTTCGTCGGTGGTCACGAATAAAATAATTTATATCGAATCAAATGCACGCGTTTGCACATAAGCAATTTTTTTGGAGACCAGGCACTAGCGAATATAACCTTCAAAATGTCCGAAGCTTCGAAATAATTTTAACTAGGGAATATAATTCTAAACAAATTTTTTTTTTCTTTATTTCAAAATTCTAAAACATTCTCCCTAGGTTGTTCTCACGGCAGATTAAGATTGAAGAATCATAATAACAATGGTAAGAATATCATACTTGCTAACATCTTTAAAAATTTGTTAAATATTTCTTTTGTTTTTGTAACAAAGAGTGTACCCAATATTTCTTCTTTTTTTTTTTTTTTTTTTGCAAATAATCATTATTATAACGATCTCGATATCCATTCTATTCGATGATTGTTACTGACAAAATTGATACTAACAAAATCCAATTGTCGAGTTTGGTCCTCTGGCTTTTTGGTTATTCGTTGATCTTATTGATTCTGGTCGACAATACGCATATAGCCAAAAAGACAAAGAATTAAAACATCGTGAGGTTCTACAAAATTCAAGTCCAAGTACATCTGTACATTTTCAAAAAAATCATAATTACAATGGAAATATTCTTTTTAATAGAACTGTATTCAAACAGTAATTTTAAAAACAAACACTGTGTTGAATCGTGTAAAAATAAAATTGTTTTTCTAAACCGTGTTATTTCGAAATTATATGAAAGAAGAAATATTTCAAATGTTATCTAGTCTTACGAAAAAGAGATCTAAATATTTAAAGAGAATTACAATTTTTGTTAGAAATTCATTATAGCATCTATTTATTAAATTATTATTTAATAATTAAATGTTATAACATAATCTTTTCTTGTGGAAATACAAAAAGTTAATAGTAGTATAAGACTTACGACAAATATCATTTCTTTTTTATAAAGAATTAGCGATAAACATATTTATTAATAATTATGTAATATATTTTTATCACAGAGGGAGAGGCAGAGATAATACACATTATCAGTCTCTTACAAGTGGGGGTGTAACTCAGTGGTAGAGTGTCTGCTTCGCATGCTGAAAGTCCTGGGTTCAAATCCCAGCTCCTCCAATCGAATTTTTTTTTCCTTTTCCTGTATCAACTTTATGTTCCTTAGGAAATTAGTGTATACAAGTGTTTTATATGGAAAACAGATCTTTTTCTTGTGTGTAACTATATTTCAGTCTCGTTATTAAAAAAAGAAAAAGAAGAGAAAAAAAATATGAAGAATGATTGACTGATTTAATTAATTTCTTTTTACTTAATTATTTACTTATCTATTTTTAACATTTATTCATTTATCTTATTGGTAATACAATGACATTAAACTATAACAGAATTATATGTAGTTTAAAGTACGCTGAAGAATAATGTCGTTGCTCGTCGCTCCGGAATGTCACAAAAGAAAGTAGATGTGCGTCCCGACCCATTGATAAGCACTTGAGCAGCAGGAGATATGGTAATTTCTAACCCAGTCTAATCACTCCTGCGGCACTAGTACTTAGGAACAGGACAGGATGTATTATTCATCGGCTGCTTATTATTTTTCAATAATTATCATCTTTCAACGATCACACTGTAGATAATTCTGGAACAATCCTAAAAAAAAAAAAAAAAAATGAAAAATAAATAATGAAAATAGTAAAAAGAATAAATAACGAAAACGATTTATACGAAAATATTAATCTTAGATTCATTAATTTATATATATAAAGAATGAACAGAATTTTCGAAGGTTTTCTATAAAAATCTATAATCAATATCGATCTTTACCTAATTCTTCTGATATCTATTAACATACATCCAAGAACAATGGCACTCTTTGTTTTTCATTCTGCTAATAACTAAAGATATTTCTCATATTTCCCGAGTCTTAGAAAAAAATAACGTTTCTAATATCTTTCTTATTTTCAAAATAAGAATATCTTTCTGAAAAGGAGAAGCGAAAAAAAAAAGATTATTTAGTGTTAAATCGAAGGAAAGGAGGAAAATCCTAATTAAGCTCGCCCACGGTTTGTCGGTAGTTCGTTCGACGAAATTAGATAATCGACAGGAGAATGAGACGACGACGACGATGACAACGATGACTGCTACTCTATAATTTCTGTCATTTTATAAAGTAATAAATTAAGGAGTGAAACGAGGAAGACGGACGATAGTGGAAATTATATTCGTGTCAATAAAAAAAGTGTCACGAACGTTCCCGTTCTTAATCGTCGTCGACTCGCACGCCAAGAATTTCTTTTGATGATGATTCTCCCTCCTTATTTTTGTTTATTATTTTCTTTTCTTTTTTTTTTTTTTTTTTTTTTTTTAATACGATCGAGAAAAAAAAATGAAACTCCATAGCTTCGTACACGGTAAGAACGAGATACACTTAATAAATATTAGTTCGTAAGAGCCGGCAGACCGACCAACCGGCGAATACATCTACCATAATGATGCAATGACAAACACTGGCACTCATTGAACCGACCTCGAGAAGTCATTAAAGTCGCCCACTACTGCGCCTCTCCACTTTTTCTCCCACTCCTTTCTCTCTCTCTCTCTCTTTCTTTCTATATTCAAGTTATCGAACTTTTATGGAACGCGCAATTCCTTAGTAGGACCTGTTGCTATTCTACCCTTGATATCCGGTATTTCAATTAAACGTTAAACTCAAGAATATCGTCAAAGTCAATCAAGCGAATAACTAATTGGAAAAAGAATCAAAACATAAACCCCCAAGAACATGATTCGTATCATCTTTATGAAAACGTATCATCGTAATACAGAGCAATCGAAACTTTGACTTTTCTAAAAATATTTATCGATTCATTTGATATTCGTTGCTGTCATATTTTTAACAAGTATCTTAATAGAAGAATAGATCGAGCGGTATAATTTCTAAAAGAATATCGGACGAAAATACCTAGGATACATTCGAATAGAATCTAATTCTATCGAGGGTAAATCGAGCTTCTGATATTAGTCGTCGAGGTCTGATTACGAAGTAGGTACAAATTGAAAAATTGTTTCTTCTCGGGACAACATTCATCGTAAGTTTGTATGTAATTTTGATTAAATGATTACCCATGTGATATAAAACACAGAGTTCTTAATACGGGGGAGAAAATGCGATATGTAACAAGCGGTATATAAAACATTCGTCTAGTCCTAGATCAAAGAAAACATCTAAAAAAAAGAAAACAATTTTTCAGAGATTCTAAAAAGAGAAGACGTTGTTGCATCTGTACGTTGAGACGACATAAAGCTACATAAAAGAGGATTAGAGCGAAGAAAGAAGATGCAGGCAAAAGCCGAGACTTGCAGATTCGGCTGGATGTATAAACGTGTCGCGAGCACATGCGTGTCCACGCATGACGTTTCTCTCTTTCTCTCTCTTTCTCTCTCTCTCTCTCACTCTCTCTCTCTCTCTCTCTCTCTCTCTCTCTCTCTCTGTCTCTTATTCTCTAGACGTGTTACGACTCTTGCAAAAAAGTAAGACGAACAGAGAAAGAAACAGAAGAAAAAAGTAGAGAAGGAGGGAAAAGTGAATGTGTTGGTGTCTGTGAGAGTAATGTATACTTGTATTAGTGCAACGGAAGAGAAAGAGAGGAAAGAAGAAACGAAGGCAGGATGGACCAGAAGAGTTTAAGAGAAGAGAGAGAGAGAGAGAGAGAGAGAGAGAGAGAGAGAGAGAGAGAAAGAGGGGGAGAAGAACACCAATTAACGCTAATTCCCACTAATGCCGGCTCCCTCTCGATGTTCGTAAAACAGCTTGCCCTTTCAATTTCAAAATGCCTTGTCTGCGGGTACGGCCTGTTAATGATGTGCAGTATCGGGCAGTGGTGCACAAACCATAAACGACGAGTAGTGTATTTTTTCTAAGAACTCCTTGAATTTGCGAATACAAAAATGAGGATCTTTTCGTCGAAACTAAATGAGAAGAAATTCGATATTTATCTGTATTTTGAAATGACCTCCTCTTATTATTTTTCGCGATAATTGAATCTATCGATCCTATACTATTCAATATTTTCTAATATCGAAGTTTGTGACGAAGTCGTGATTCGCTTTGGACGATACCAGGAAATTAATTTCACCTTTCGAGAAAGAAGGACTCGAATTGAAAGCCTGCTTGATAAAAAGAGAGACAGAGACAGAGACAGACAGAAAGAGAGAGAAAGAGAGAGAGAGAGAGAGAGAGAGAGAGAGAGAGAGAGAGAGAGAGAGAGAAAGGGAACGGGGTGCGCGCGCGCGCGCGCAAAATCTTTCCGGCGGTAAACGATCGTAACTATGACTTCCGCTTACTCATCAAAAGGAAGGCTCGCTCGACGAACCGAGACGACGATCGAGCTCTCGAAAGTAACGATGCCGAGAAAACTCGAGACACCATCGACTCTACTCGTCCTACGAAGAGAATATAATCGGTATCTTGACCCTACGATTTATTATTATAGGCTATTCCTTCGTCTCGTCTTTCCTATCCTATCGGACGGGTCAAGAGGTCGAGCCGATAAACGCTGCCAGAGGGCAAATCATATTTTCAGAACAACAAAATGTTGTCTCTCTAATAATAACGTTCCTATATTCTCTTTTTTCCTTTTGTATTTGTTTCTATTGGAAAATGTTCATAAATAAATCTTAGCCGACAAAAGGATATCATCGCATTTAACGATTATCGTTACGACGTTTGACGATAGAAATTATTAGGAAGCTAAAATTCAATTAGTTAAAAATTTTCTTTCGCGATACTAATCCTTTGAATTTGATTATTCGATATGAATGAGAAAAATAAGTCATAATCGATCGATGACGATTAAAATCGTTTATAAAATTTGTAAGGGAATCGTTGTTACTCAACTTTCTTTTCTTTCTTCTTCGTCCTCGTTTCGTTCTATCGTAAATACATACATACGTATAAATGTACGCATTAGAAGCAGAGAGTTTCGAGAGAAACGAACCGAACGCGGAAGATGTGCCACGGCGTGGAACAATGACGTCAGAAATAGAGGAGCGAGAGACAGTGGGGTCATTTTCTGCATATCGGACTAGTGAGCCTCTCTTCTCGTAAAGCGTACATTTCTTACGTGTTCACAAACATTATTCTAAAACGTCAAGGTCGTCGAAACTTTTTTTTCTTCTTCTTTCTTCTTTTCTCTTTTTCTTGTTTACTTTCAAAGAAGAAATATCGACATGGTTCCGTGATTTCAATGTAGAAATCGATGAAGTGAATTCTGATTTTGCGGAGCGTAAAATTACCCGTATCACAAATTTCACCTAATCGACGATTTTTTATGGAAACACACACACACGCGCACGCACACACATGCACATATTTTTCTTTTTCCTTTGGATTTTACGATCAAATTTGTCGCAACGATACTTTACCGATCTGATTAATCCATAAGATTTTTTCTAATTCATCCGGAGTTGTTGCGTTCGTTCGTTTATTTTTTTCTCTATACATTTCTCGATCAGAATTTCTTTACGTAACCTCTCGCGATGAATTCGCGATGAAACAAGCAAATGCGATAAGCCGACTACGACGAGTTCGTCTGCGAGGCAAATCAGATTCGTGTGCTGGTAAATCGATGTTTCGCAACAACGTTTTTTTGAGTTTAACAGAAAAAAATAAGAGAGAGAGAGAAAGACAGACAGACAGAGAGAGAGAGAGAGAGAGAGAGAGAGAGAGAGAGAGAGAGAGAGAGAGAGAGAGAGAGAGAAATAAAGAAACACAGAAACTGGTAAATGCAATCATTCTGAATTTTTTGTGCCCGCGTAAAATTTGAAAGTAAAATGGCCGACAGCGACCAATAGACTATCCAATAAAATTCATTGCTTTAATAATAAAGAAGAAAGCGTATTAAATTAAGTTGAATGAATGTGCGAAAAAAAAAAATTACCAACATAATGGCCTATATTTTTAGCAAGCGATTATTTGCCTTATCGTCGCGAAGAAAAGTTCATGCTGTTCTCTCGATGGCAGACACGTGTTATCCTGACTTCTCTCTCTCTCTCTCTCTCTCTCTCTCTCTCTCTCTCTCTCTCTCTCTCTTTCTCTCTCTCTCCCCCCCACTCTTTTTCTTCCTTTTTCTCTCTCTTTCTCTTTTTATCTATCACGAAGATAAATTCGAATGATACAAAGTGGAATCGTCTAACACCAGAAAGCTTTTCTTTCATGACCGATAGAACAATCGCAGGAAATCTCACGACCTTTAACTTTCGACAGACTTTATAAAAAACAATATGCATAAAAATACGTGTGTGTGTACGTGCGTGTGCGTGCGCGTGTGCGCGCTTATGTGTAGTATGTACGATATGAAGATTCCTCGTTAGTTTATTTACACACACAGCACGACGATTTTTTTCGCGTAGGCGGGCTTTTCAAAATTGTCCGCTTTTTGAACGTTCGATATTTCTTCGCGTTAAAGTACACAGCACACTTCTTATTTTTCTTATCTCGATTTTCTTTTTCTGTTTCTTTCTTTTCATGAAGAACGATGAAAAATATATTTTTCTTTTTCGTTCGCATCGATACCATGCCAATAAAAGAGAAAAGAACCAAAAATTAAGGAGGAAGAGAATAATCGTTAATTCCAAGATCAATTCACAGAAAACAGGATCAATTTCTTTCGTTCGCTTCTTCTCCTTCTTCTTCTTCTTCTTCTTCTTCTTCTTCTTTTTGTCTTCTTCATCCTCGTCGTTTTGTTGTGTAGGAACCAAATGGAGAATAAAAGAAGAAATCAATAGGATATAAAGAAAATGAAGGAAGAGAAATATTAGGCATAAAAAACCCGAACCGAAACCGAGAGAGTAACAACGATAGCGAGGAGAACGATCGAGCATGACTGAACAACCGTTCTCTTCGAAGTCTCTTCGACCGATCCCGCATCGCGCGATTCGCGCGCGCACGAGAGAAAAACGAAGAGAAAAATCAAAGAGAGGGGAAAGAATAGAGAGAAAAAGAGAAAAAGAGCAAAAGAGAATTGAATAGGTATCGTACGTTTTTATGGAAGAAGAACTCGAAAGAAAACGCGCGGCCAACCGTGACAAGGGTGGATCGACGACTGAGCGATAAACCTCTCTTGATTGGCTTAATATAGTCCGGCGAAGAGAGTAATTAGCCGCTCCTCGCCGCGCGGGAAATGATTGGTCAATTTAAACCTAGAAACACGGTGCATTAAGCATTCAAGCGGCGTTCACTACCTATTAACGGTTTGCAAGAGAAGCTCCTCGTCGCAACCACCACCATCGTCCTCCTCACCATCGTCATCACCATCACCGTATGTATCATCGTAGTCATCACCATCACGAGTATCGTCACCTTTCTATGGTGGTTAGTAGAGACGATGCTACTGGACCCTACTGGTACGAATTCTTTCTCTTTCGTCCCTCCCCTTGACAACACGCCATTTTGTTCTGTCTCTCTCTCTCTCTCTCTCTTTCTCTCTCTCATCCTCTCCTCTCACTACTTTTTTCCCTCTCCGTTCCAAGTCAATTTACCAATTGAAATCAGTGCCGGACGGTGAGGAAAGGAGTCACTGAATGATCGACCGAGCAATATGCTTCCCTTCCTTCTTCATCGCTCTTCTCTCTCTCTCTCTCTCTCTCTCTCTCTCTCTCTCTCTCTCTCTCTCTCTCATACTCAACACATACTACGTACACCCGGTCCGTTATCAAACCATTCACCGGCTCGATCGGTCCTCATTGCTCTCGGATCGTCCAACGTGATTGGCCCTGACGATCACGAGATTACGCGTTTGTTCAACGGTAACCCGCGATCTCGCCACTATCATGATCTAGTTTGAATTTGAAACAAAAGATAAGTTTTGAAAACGTGAATAAATCTCGCTCGTGCCCTTTATTTTGTTCCCTTCTATTTTTTTTTTGAATTTGTGACAAGTCTTAGATTAGAAAGAAAAACTGTTTGTAAGAAACGAATTCATTGTTTCTTCTTCTTTTTTTTCTTTTTCTTTTTTTCTTTCTTTTATTATAAAGCATTAAAATCAAATCGTGATACTCATTATACAATCATTTTTTATACAAAGCGAATCAGTCATGTAACATAAATCTTGAAATTGAATTAACAAGAGAGATATTCTTTAATGATCTTTAATTTCTTATATGCTTTCCCACGTGAAAAGTAATCGTGTCTAGGTGAATTTCTTTTTCATCACCTACGGCACTACTACTTAGCACGTGAAAAAACTAATTTGATATTTTCTTTTGATGTTCTTTTAAAAATTATCTTGAGTTTCCTTCACCGTCGCCCGTTTCTTACCGACTGAATTTATCCCAGAGTCGTGCAGTAAATTATATAGTTCGAGGACCGATTAAAGTTCAAAATTTTAGAGAATACGTAAAATTTTCTCGGAATATCCTCAGAAATCCGATATTTAATGATGGAAAAATACCTAGGACAAAGATCGAACAAGAATAAATTGTTTTATCTCGTAGAACTTTTCGTTGAGATAACAAGCGTAGAAAAGATAGTTTGATTTGTGAACGCAACAACGAGCGTGACTTCATATCGCCCATCGTTACGGTCACAAATCGAAACATCTTTATCGAACTTCAGGAAAATCCATTGTTCTCCTTTGTTGCCTGAAACAAACAAACGAACAAACAGAAAATAAAACGAAATAAAAATATATCCAGAATATTTCAATGCCTTTACAATGGATTTTTATCAGTTAAGTTAGAAAAAAAAAAAAAAAGAGAGAGGAAACGAAGAGAAACAAAGATAGAGAAAAGGAAAGAAATTATAAAACTAATTATCATTAACCGATATCATTTTCGAAAAAATTCTTATCTCCCAATCAACATAAATCAACAGTCTGTTTAAAGTGCAGATACGTCAATTCGAAGAATTTCCTTTCACAGGACACATAAGAGAAGAGAAGAGAAGAGAATAAGGAAGGGCATTTGGAAACGTCATCCATCGTTCGATGGATTCGTCCATAAATTGGCAAACAATAGCAAATGGAGGGCCTTGTACGTAGCTTGACGGAAGAAGAAGAAGAAGAAGCAGAAGAAGAAGAAGAAGAAGAAAAAAGAGGGACGGGTTCGCCGATTAAACGACAAGCAAGCCAGACACGCACTGGCCCTCATGCTTCGAACACTGTATCTATAGAATGTAACTACTATTACATGCTACTCGGTTTTTTTCTTTTCCTCTCTCTCTGTCACTCCCGAATGCTTTAGTCATTTCATAATAATCGCACTTTATACGCGAGCAGTCACTACCCTCCATAGTTTTTCCCATGCGGGCCCACTTTATCCATTTTAAAGGAACGAAGAATTTTATTGATATACAATCGTCCTTTTTTTTTTTTTTTTCTTTTCTCTTCTAGTTTCTTCTTCTATTTTCTTCTTCTTTTTCTTTCACCACACGTGCATTTGTATTTTATATTCTTCACTGATCGAAACGAATAATCTTTAATCCTCTTATCCCTCCACGCAATAACTCTCTTCGTTCTTACAAGAAATTCTTTGAATAATATCAAACCGTCGAACTTCATACCAGGAACGATCTTGATTCGTAAAAAAGTAAATGAAATCGTTTGATGGATAAACGAATGTCATCATTATTTTTCTTCACACGAAGTCGCAATAGTCGTTAATACTCGCATATGTTAGGGATATCCGTAAATGTCGATAGACAACGACGACGACGACGACGACGACGACGACGACGACGACAAGATATATTTCATCCTTGACATACGACACACTTATTGGATTTTCGCGATTCGTCGAAGTAGATTATAGTAAGAAAGAAATAAACGATGATTGTTTTTTCCTCAAACTTATTTCTTTTTCTTCTGAATTTTACAATAAATGAATTAGCTAGGTAGATATGTTGGCAGTATAGCCAGGAATGAAATACGTCTTTGGAAATTGAGCTACTGGCAAATGTACGTAATGAAGTAGTTACACATGCACAGGTGTTTTCTGTGATCACGTGTGCCACATATGCATATTTCTCTCGACCGTCTTTACTCTCTAGAGAAGATCGTAATCGTCCTTTGACGAGCGAAAAATAAAAAAAGAAAAAAAAAAAAACGGTAAAATAAAAGAGAATGTAACAAAGCGAATTTAGAAATTTTCTTTCTTTTTTTTTCCCCTCTTCATTCGAATTTTTTATTCGAGTAGAGAAAAGAGGGAAAAAATGTTAACGTTTTTTTATTTTTTTATTTTTTTTTATTCGAGTATCCACGTACGAAACAAGAAAAGTCGAAAGTCTCGACGGATTATTTTTCCTAAATTTCCAGGGAAATTCGTGATTAAGTCGCGAGGCACGGCCCCGACGGGTAATTTAGAGGAGTTTATTAAATTAGGTAGAATGCGGTGCGTAGGCCCACGCCGGATACTCGGAGAATGAATCTCATCCAGCGAGAGGAAGTTCGAATTAACTCGAGCCACTGCCAAGAGGGTACGACGTCGTGTACCCCGATGTACTACCCATAAACTCTTGACCTATTTTTTCCCTTGGCACCTTTCCACACGCTATTGGACTCTCCGGTCATTGAACGTGATGATCCATCATTAATAATTTTTATATGTTGCTTTGTTTACTTAATCGGTTATAAACCACAGATTCTGATCTTTTGATTATTATATGAAAGAACATCAATGAGTAAGAAAATGCAGAGAATACAAAGTGAAAGATAAATTTCATTTAAGAAATATTTCCATATGAAAAAAAGCTCATGAAACGAGTCGGTAGTTAATATAATGATAATTATATTTATATATGTATGTGTTTGTATGTATGTGTGCATACATGTATATTATTAAAAGTCATTAAGTACTCTGAACTAATAAGATCGTAAAGTTTGGAAGTGTAGAATGTGATAGATGGTTAAGACTTATTACAATCGTTTGACCTTTCTACTTACACCGTATCTCAACTTTGATGGGTTTATACTGTACGAGAGAGAAGAAAAGGATAGTATAGCGAAAAAAAGGAGAAAGACAAAGAGAGAAAAAGAGAGAAAAAGAGAGAGAGAGAGAGAGAGAGGAATTTGAAGTACGAAATTGAACGTACGAAGGAGAAGGAAGAGCTGTAAGAAATTATGTCGTTGCACTCAAATTAACAATAGTCTAACATAGAACTCGATTATTCAATACTTCGATACGCGTAGGCGACAAGAAGAGGAGAAGAAACGATCCTATCAATTATTTTCTAATATATTATTCTTAGTCTAGAATAATGAGTCAGTATCTAAGTAATGATAATTTTAATCGCGATACGTTGTAAATGTTTTCGGTATTATCCTCTTTACGAATTCCTAATGAAGCGAAACGACGACGATACAAACAATTCTACGTATATTTTGATTTATAGATAAATTTTATTTTACATCTTTTTGCATTATTTTGCATCTTTTAAGAATATTTTGTATAAATAAATAATTATGTACATATTGTAAACTGTATAAAATAAAAGATAATTATGCTTTTTCGCATATAATGTCCACTAAGGTTGGTACCATCAGAATCGGGCTTAAACATCTATGAACTGCACTTCCAAGGATTTCGTCTAAAAGGAAATGAACGACGCTGGAAAAGAAAATATTAGAGATATATTATGGAGGATATCGATTTATTTGTAAAAAAAAAAAAAAAAAGAAAGAAAAAAAAATTCGATGAAAGATCGTCATACATACTTCTCGTCCGAAACGAATTTCCAAAGATAAAGCTGGAGATAATGTGTGTCGACTTGTATCTGTTGTAAGCCGTTTGTGCTAAGTGTTCGTAATCTGACGCATTCCAAAAATGTCTAAAAGAATGTTACAAAATTAGTATTATAATCTTTGTATAATGAAAGGGACGAGAAGGAGCAAAAAGGGTAAATCTTAACCATATAAAAGTGTAAAATATATTGCGTAGCGCGAATTACGTGCAATATGAGAGAGCAATGCAGACGCGAGAGTATAATGTACATACGCGATACAAAGTGGATAATAGCTGAGCTATTTTATCATTGGGACTGCTGTGCAGCACCTGCACCTATTAGAGTACTTTACATGCTAAAAGTATATTTCTTCCTATATACGTCAACCACGTTGTCCCTTGTTTAATATTATTTATAAATTATGATACGCTAAATTACCTTTAAACTGATCTTGATGATTCCCGTTAAGATAGAAGCTTTGTTGAATTGAACCGATGAAAATATTTCGATACGTTCGGAAAATAATTTATGAATATTCGGCGCTAAAGAAGAATCCAAGCGATTCGGTGTGTACGAGGACCAATTAGATCTATAATGATGCCTTGATGTACTAACGCTGAAATAAAATAAACGATAAATTAAACATTAAATCGAATCGGAAATGACAAAATTATAGATCTCATCTTACGTATATACCTATGCGTTTTCCTGCTACTATCGCTACTTCTGTCAACTTGTCCGTCTACATCATCGTACAATGCGGCAACTTGAGAATCAATTGCCGTTATGTCTTCAACGACTCTTTTCATAACGATTCTGACTGATCTTGGTTCCATTGTATGTAACCAATCTCGGGTCTCGACAGATTTTCTTATTAACTGTGAGACAGCTAAGCCTTGAATACGGACATAATGATTTAATAAATTTTGAGCCGCCATTTGAAAATTTTCACATATCTCTGATTCTGGTGTAATGATGTTTTCGGATGAAGCGTATTGTTCGATATTAAACAGATTATCTGTTGTTTTTAACTAAAATATATAATCGCATATAACTTAATAATTCATTACATTGAATTTAATGTAATAATTAAATAATTCAATAGTAAACATTAAATTTAATAAATAATTTAATTGCGTTCGTTAAACGTACCAGATACCGTACATTATTCTCTTTATACTCGATACACATTTTGCTAAGTAATAAAAAGAGAGTAGGTGGAAATTTTGGGACATCTGAGCCTGTACAAAATCCACTTGCAATTGCTGTTAGATGATGCAAAAATCCAACAATTAATCCTTCTCTAACTTCATCTACACAGAAGTTATGTAAAAATTGTGTCTTTAAACTGAATGATAAATCTGGCTGTAAAAATACCTGTTCAAATGATAAAGAAAATTAATTAGTACATGGTACAATAGAGTAAATATTTTAAAAAGGTACATCAAATAAAAGACAAACCAATAAATCTTGTAAAACTCCTTTGACTTTTTCAATAATAGGCATAATCAAAAGTGCCTGAAGTTCTGCTAATCCACTATCTCCTTCTTGACTTGGTTTTTCTTTTCTAACTTTGACAGCTAATGTTTGTCTCACTTTGGCTAATGCTTCGCTCAAATGTTGTTTCAAAGAATGTAAATGATTGCGACATTGTTTTCTTCCTGCATTTAAAACTATATCAATGCTTGCTCTAAAATGTAACGATTAAAAATCATTAAAACTTTAGAATATTTTTCTATCATTAAATTTATGAGAATTATTGATTTAATTACTCGGCAAAATCTGTTTCTTGACACGGCATATTTATGATTTGTAATCTTCTATAGAATCTATCAAGAGCTCTTACTAATATTGCAGTATCAGCTACATTTTCGACCCTTTTTTTGACAAGATCAAAATACTTTTCCATATTTCTTGTAATAAACTTATTTAAACGAGTAAGAGCTATTGTATCAAAATCATCTGAGAAATCATTATCTTCTAAGGACACTCTATTTATGAACATATTATTATAAGATATAACTATAAGACATAAATCGCTTAAAAATCCAGAACTACCCTTATCTATAAATTCTATCATATCATTTTCACACATATCCTTCAGTATATCTAATTGTTCTGTCAATCTGCCCTCTGCATGAATCAAAAATTCATCGCACAATGAATCAGCTGGCTCTTTTAATTGTAACAGAAGATCTACGTTTTCTGCCAAAGCTTTAGTTGGCACATCTCTCTTATGAAATTGCATTCTTAATTTAGATTTTAATTCTTCTAAAATTTCTTCGCAATCTTTTTGAATTCCTTGGAAGGAAGGCATGTTACCATATTGATCAAGTACGCGTTGTGCATTTATATAATCTTGTACCGCCTAAAATAACACAGTTCTATAAAATTATCTTTAAAAAATGAATGTTATGTTTGCTTTATAATAAATCGAAAATATTACTTGAGTATAATTTTCTTCGTTCATTTTCTCTTTTAGATTGCCTGGTAATTTAAATAAAAATTGTAATTTCTTTAGAAGAGTATGAACAGAGGATAGTCTAGCAATTTGTTGTCTAGTCCCTTGTAAGGTCGAAGAAATTTGTTCTGAAAATGATGTTATACTATCCATATTCTTCGCAAGTAAATCCATACTATCTTCCATTCCTTTAAAATCAGTTTTCATCTAAAAATTTAAAGTATCAAAATCATCAGTCATTTAGCAGTCATTTACAATTAATTTATAAACACTCGATTATTCGAACTACCTTTCTAATAGTATCTGTTGCTGATATAAATTTATTATAATTTTCATACACTAATGTTTGCATGTCTGAATGCAAAGTTTGTGTGTCCCTTTTTATTTCAGCCTCATGATCCATAATCTGTTTCAATGTATATTCCTGCAAAATATATAAATTTTCTAATGAAGATAATTGGATTTGAAAAATTTAAATTGACAGAATATAAGTGACATACTTTTAATAACTTGTGTAAGTAATTATCTGGATTAAAATATTGTCCATTGATATCATACTGATTGTTAGAATTCTCTGCCATGTTTAATACTTTTATTCGCTGTTATTAATAATTATTAATACTTTGAAATATATTTTTTCAAGTTTTGTATTGATTTAGGTTAGTCATGTATAGCATATATATAACAGATATAAATCAAAATATCGAAGAAATCATAAACGTCACGTAGAAATCTTATATAATTTTTTTACAGTGTTGCCAAATATTTAGATCTGTGAAAATTTTCCCCTAGAAAAATAATATAATATCAATAAAATATCAAAGCAAACCATAGATTTAAATGAAAAGAAATATTTTTAAAATAAATACAGCATAGAATATTTATTTTAAAATAAATAGAATGGTATATTAGTAGCAATAGATTTTTTTAAATAACTGAATAATGGTTGCTTTCAATACTAGTATTATCCACTTACTAACCAAGGGATTTGCTATATATCTTCTCTATATGGTGCAACTTTGACGGATTTTATTTTTAACAAATAAGGTGCATTCTTTTACGTGATAATTTTCATGATTACGTATATTTCAAGACAGCGGATTGGTCACACATATTGGCTACTCATATTTCTTTAGTGCGTATTCCTCTATAAGTTGAATAGGAGACGCTGTAAAATAGTATCATGTAACATAACCTCTTAAGTACGAGGATGAAAATATTTTATATTAAAAAATTGAATATTTTTTCTTTTATCAGGCGATTAAGATTGCACGATAAGCTTAAATACTTCAATATACAGGTTTATCTTACAAACTGTATCGATAGTTTATTCAATGGGAAGTTTATTACAATATTTTCCTTCAAGTAAATATATGCAGAGACAAAAAAGACTATATAATCATCCAATTCCAGTGATTTAAAGATATTTGCAAAATATAGCAAGGATTAATTTAAAATAAAAAACCGCAAGATTAATAGTCAAGCTTGAAAGTTTCTGACACTTTAAATATCATGGTGACAGTAACCTCTTAATGTTAGTATCATAACAAAATGATATTGTTTACTTGATGAATGTGAATAGGCATAAAGTCAATAAAAAATGCCTCATCCTTGTGTTGTGTGTGGACGTTCGCGTATGAATCCAAATAATAAAGAAGAAGAATATATGTTTTTTGGTTTTCCTGTTAATGATGAGGAACGATGCAGAAAATGGTTGGAATTTTGTTGTCGTGAAGATTTATATAAACTTACAAAGAAGCAACTTCTGCAAAGAATGGTATGCTCTAAACATTTTGAACAGAAAGATTTTTTGAATGAGTATTACGATAAATTAAATAGTACAGCAGTACCATCAATCTATGATCCAAAACAAAGCTTATACAACATTACATGTGTATTATGTGGTCGATATCGTCGGGATCCGCCAGATTTAACTTATGACGGAGCTACTTTTCATCATTTCCCAGGAGAAGAATTTCGATGCTTGAAATGGCTTGATTTTGTTGGTGTAGATTCTTATTATAGATTAACGAGAAAAGAAATATTATTTTGTTATATTTGTTCAAAACATTTTGATCGTTCACAGTTTATGCAAGGTTATAAAAGTAGATTAGTGGACAATGCTGTCCCTAATATTCGTAATCCTGACGATGCAGATTTATCAGAAGAATATATTCTAGGATTAGATACAGAAACAAAAGTGTACAATGCAATAGAGAAGACAAAGAAATTAGATCCATTTCCACCTGCTGTTCTAGAAAGTCAAGCTTGTGCTGCATGTGGTAGATCTAGATCTGATCCAAGAAATAAAACTGAAAGGTATAAATTTCATCCATTTCCTGCTTATGAGATAGGAAGATGTCTAAGATGGTGCCAATTTTTGGGTAGAGAGGATTTATTGAAAATGTCTCCCAATCAAATACGGAAATTAGTATTATGTTCAAAGCATTTTCAAACAGGTCAAAGTTTTCATAAAATAGGTCCTTGCGATGCAGTTCCAACAATAAAGGATGTTTCTTTAACAAATTCTATAAATTCTAATGAAAATGCACACGACGAAGAGATGACTGAAGAAATAAATGAGAACTCTGGTTTTATTACAACTACTAAAGGAATAAGAAAATCAGGGTCTTCGACACCTCTAGTATCTAGTAAAAAACCAAAGGTAGATAATAAGCCTACACCATTAGCAAAAAAACGTGGCAAATGTAGAAGGCCAACTGTAATTAACATTCCAAAGCCTGATCCTAATAATATAGAAAATCTAATGGTAAAAAAATTACCTTTGCCTCCTACTTCAAATTGGAAATTTCAATATACAGAGCAATATCAGCCAATAACAATAACGAATAATATTGCATCTAATATCACTAATACTATTCCTGGTAGTATAAAGAAAGTTATTTTACCATTTACTGGTGATCTATCTAGTTTGGGTAATCCCATACCAGTCCATAGTTTGTCGAGCATTCCTCCTGGTTTGTTAATCAAAATAAATCTTCCCGAGCAAGAGAAACAAAAACCTGTAAAAACTGGTAGAAGGCAGAGTAAGAAAAATTTACAAACAAAAATGAAGAATGGTCAAGTAATTACCACTATACCAATAATTAAAGAAGAAGAACAAACTTCAGATAAAAACCTTATTGAATTGCTATCAGATTCTCCAGAGCCTATAGCAAGTACATATAAAACGATAGAATTAGAAGAACACGATGAAGATCAAGAACAAGACCAACAACAAGATCAAGATGATCAGGATCAGAAGCATGGAGAAATTATGCTACCACATGATTTTGAAGTTTTAGAAGATGACGAAGATGCCATAAATATTAAAGAAAATGAATATTTTGAGGATTTCGAAGAGGTGGAAGCTTTACCTATGAAACCACAGAAGAGAACTCGTAAACGAAGAAAAAAATTAACAATGCGAAGAACTATTTTTCCTATACGAAGTGAAGTTAAATATTTTCTTCGTAAAGTTGCTCCTCACATGCATAAACTTCCTACAAAAGCAAGAGCACAGATAAAACTTTCTATTGTTAATATGGTGATTGATCACTTATAAACATAATTCATAATACTATTTTTCAAAAAAAAAAAAATTGTACATGATATATACGAAGTTTAAGATCTTTTTTGTATCAGAAAAAAATTATTATACTAATAATGTAAAGAATAGGCAGATATTTACAGTCAGTTATTGAAACTGACAATTGTGTCAATATAATTTATGAAATCTTATTTTTATGTAAAGACTTTGTAGCAAATGTTACAATAAGTACTAATGGTTAAAACATTTAGAAGATTTAGGTAGAGTACAAAATTTTTATTATTAAGTGCTATGTTACTTTTCTATAAAAGAAAAAAGCAAAAGCTGTATTAATTTGTTTTTAAAATTGTTGCCATTAAAATCATATGTTATGATCCTCATCAAATTTGTAGTTATGGAAAATAAACTGCAGAAGCTACATTTAATTTAAAACAACTACAAGTGTATCATATATACATATATATATATATATATATATATATATATATATATATATATATATTATATAATAAGTTTTTTAATTAACAGTAATTAAAATTTGTTGTATTACTTTTTAACATATGTATGTTTATAAGATAACATAATCTAAAACAAAGTATAAGATGAAAATCATTTATGTAAAAATAATCTTCAATTATAAATTGCAATACTACTATTAAAATTTAGTTTTCTTATGGGACAAAATTTGTAATAAGCAACATATTAAGTAAACATGTTCATTATATTATACGAGACAATTATTTTTATCTTAACAAAATCATATATCGTTTTTATTTTATAACCTAAAATTTTGAAAGTGAATGTTCAAGTTAATAAAGAAAAATAAAATAAAATATCATAGAGGATACTATAAAAAAAAAAACTCATTATTAGTCTTTATTGATTAGGTATTATTTATAATTAAAAAGGGCTATAACCAGTAGTAAGAATATAGTCCTCTGCCCAAGTGGTAAAGCATCCTTTTATTTTACCAAAGTGTGTCTCTGGTTCATTAGTCATTTTTACTGGCATTGAGCAAAAATCTCTTCCCCATTTGATGTCTTTTTGCTTAATTACTCTACCTTTATGAGGAAGCATGTCAGTTAAAGTTGATAATTCTGCAGATTGAGTATTCAATCCTGCTGTATATAGGTAACTTAAGTTAGGACGTAATTCCCTAAAAACAAAAAAATAGTTTATAATTTATATTTTGAAATCCTTTTAAATGAAAACAAAAATATTGTGAATTCGAACTTTGGTGATATAAGATCCAATGTTATCGGTATCCATTTTTTTTCTATATTAGATGCATTAATTTCATCAAATTTACATTGAGTACAATAAAAAATCGGTTTGTCAAATTCTTGATAACGTTGTATATTATCTTTAATCCAAACAACTGGAGTCGAAATAGTGGGATCTAGTATATTGTAGAATATTTAATGTACACCATACATTCATTTATTCTTTTAATATCAATAGAGATTAGTTTACCTATTTCAAATTTAGGTATCACAGGATTTGTTGTTCCAATAGTATACACTTTAAAATCTTTAACAATTTCTGCATACTTAGCGCAATTGCATACTATACCAAGAGGCTGTTTTAAAGATGCTTCATGCAGAGTCATTTTCAGTGTGGAAGATAAGATAAAATTTCGAAAAAAATAAAATCAAGCGTATGAGAGAGAATTATTATTTTATCGCTTTTTAATTATAAATGTATACATAAGCATATTATACAATAATTTTATGAAATAGTTTAGTTGATTATAATCTTAATTAGTTTTTACTTTACAATGCTGATATAAATACAATATTTACATACAACCAGAAGTGTTATAATTTCAAATGAAAGTTCGTTCTGTGATAGTCATCTGGTTATATAAAATTATTTATAAATATTATGTTCGTGATTGATTTCATTAGTGAATTATTATGTATCACTTGCTTGTATAATTATCATTATACTATTATGATTATTGTTTACATAAATATTAATTTCGACATATTGTCCCAGCTTGTTTTATAAAGTTTGTTATTAATTACAACGAATATACTAGCACAATATTTTTCTATTGTACATTATCAAAATAAATTAGCATAAGTAATGTTAATTTCAAAGCTAGCTTTTCAATTTATTTTTTAACATGAATAGTGAATATTTGGTAAAATATAATACTTATAACAAAGATATAAAGATTGTTAAATATACATATAAAACTTGTAATAAAGTAACATTGTTTAGAAACTTGCATATGCTTAGAATTTTTACAGTAAGTTTAAATTATACTGTGTTCTGTAAAAATAAGTGTATTAAGATGTGTTCAAAGCTTAATTGAGATAATTTAATCTAATATAGATGTTATTTCATTCACTATTTTCATTCTTCTAACAAATGTAACTTTAAAAGATGTCACATACTTATAATGTTATCAACATATAAATAATTTATGTGTTAAGACTAACTGCGTAGACTCTGTAATCTAGTTTTCATTTCTTCAAGTTCTTTATCATCATCTACATCCTCTGTTTCTACTTCAACAGATGTAGATGGAACGATACCAGGAGTTTCTGTAACAACTGCAGGAGCTGTTCCAAGTTGTCCTGCTGTAACTTCCCATAAAATCTAAAAAGCAAAATCGTTTATGTTTTATGTATAACATTTTATATATAAAACATTTAAATTTAGTTTGCTTCATAGATTTAATTACTTTATCAACTTCTTTGTCAGCTTCATCTTCCATATCTTCGGATTCTTCAATAGAATCCATAGTTTCATCTAACATCTCTTCGATAATACCAGCTTTCATCATTTCTTTGGATAATTCCCTCATAGTGGCTGCAACTTCAGGCACTCTCACTAACGATTGCATAGCTTGCATAACTTCTGTAGATTTAGATACAGAACCTGCAACTCTTATAGTTGCTAATTGATTTTTCATTTGTAAAGCTACTGAATTCAAGTGAGCTTTTGATGTACACAGTTTATTACATGCTTTGCGAGCTCGAATAATTTCTTTAGCAAGAATTTTACACACATCTTTGTCATTCTTTTTAGCTGCTTCTTTTAAAGAACGCTTAACTTTATCTTCCTCTCTCTGAATTGCTATGCATAAACACAATATTTTAGATATTAATAATTAATAGTTACATTTTGTTGTCAGTAATATGACTCACCTCTAACTTGTCTGTCTAAATTATAACCTTCTTTTCTTAATTTATGAGTCCACTCTTGGACCTGTAATAAAACATATTGTAAGTAATAGAAATATATTTTATTATATTTTAATGCTAACCATTTCTTTTGGATCTTTTTCTTGGGTTTTACCAAATAAACCCATTTTATAACAACGTTAATAAAGCTGTCAAGTTTCGTATAAACACACGACCTTGCATATATTGTACTGAATATAATTTTAAATACCTTCGTCACAGTATGTCAGAAGAGGTATAATGTGTGCAGTATGAATGTTGCTTACCTGTTCATATCACTCTCTACATTATCAACAATCGAACGTAGTGCAACGTAACCATATTATAATATTCTTAATATATTCGTAATATCCTTATTTTTCTGTTTTTGACAATCGTTAACAGTTAATAAAAAAAAATATTTAATTCAATAATCAAGTTTAAATAATTACAAGATATTATAAATATTTAAAATCTTGTGAATATTTTTGTCACGCAAACGAGTAGGAATATTATGCTGATTATAACTTGATTGATTATTAACTATTCGCGATATAATACAACTTTAAATAGGTTATAAAAGTTAATGAAAATGCAATAAAATAATTTACGAAAGGAAAAGGTCAGTTGATTTTTGATTAATTTTTTATTTTATTATTCTTTTAAAAATATTAAAAAAGAATTACAAAAAGATATTTGTATAATTTATTTATAATTGTATATATTTGTACGTAGACGTTATTCAATTGACAAATAACGTTCTTAACCAATTTATTAAATTTTTTAATATTTCCGTACTAGTGTTTGATTTTTGTTTAATCGCACGTTGTTGTCTATAAGGCTCATGATTGTTTTGCATTTTCTTAACGAATTTCATTCTTTGAAAAACAGGATTGTTTTCTTCACGTTCATCATTTTCATCAACGAAAATATTTTTTCTTTCTTTTACGTCATCTTCCTCTATATCATCAAGATTTAATCTTAAATTATATTTCTTAGCGAAAGCCATTACAGGCATCGTTAAAATTTCGTAATTATTTTCGTCCGAATCGTCTAATTTTTTATTTACTATCATCGATCTCGTTATTCGTTGTTTCGATGGGTTCGATTTTATTATTTTCGATCTTTGTTCGGAGTATTGATTATTTTTCCTATCGAAAGCGTTATTGTTATCATTGCTAATTTCTTTCGTATTTCTTTTTATCAAACGTACGTTTCCATCGAGCGGTACGCAACAGGGACAATTTTTTTTTAAAACGTTTTCACATATCTTTTTCGAGATCAACAAAATGTACGAGCCATCTTTCATTTTTTTGATTTCCAATGGAAATTTCACGTTGTCTCCCACGTAATATAACTCTGAGTTTTGTAAATCTCGTAGATCATTTATATCATTATCGATATTATCCGTCTTCATTTTAACAGCTTTTTCCTTGTAAATGAAATCTTCTTCGGAATCGAAATCTCGATGATTTAAACTTTTATAAGTCGTTGAGTCGTCATCGTTGCTTTCGTTTACATTTTCCTTCTTATTTTCGTTCTTTTCTGAGTTACTCGTAATGTCATCTTCTTCGTGAGCTTTCGAAATTATTGGATCTCTTTCGAAAGAAGTATCCATTCCCTTTGATCCGTAATACTTTCTCGTTGTTTTAACCCTTTTGTTAAACTTAGTAACAATTTCGTGTGTACTGGTACAACTCTCTATCTTACAAAGACGACGTTTCTCTGTATCTTGCAAGAATCCTTCATTCGCCGAAGCGATCTTTCCAATTCTAGGATTACCAACTCCGACAAAGGAATTTTGTGGTAACCTAAGTACTTCCGATTCATTAGTCTTCCCTTTATTGCTGTTACTTTGATTTGATTGTTTTTCAGACTGAGATATTTCGAGAGTTTCTTCATTTATGTTAGCAACATTTCTTGTCAACATTGTTTCGTAAATATGAGTGGTTTCTCTGCTTTGATCATTTTTAAGATTTTCTCGATAAAATTCAGTGCTAGAAACGTAGTTATCTCGGACATCATTGGAATAATCACTTGGTTGTATTTTATTTATGTCCGTTTTTGGAAATTCTTTATCTGTTATGAAATCGTTAGAATATGACTCGGTAAATGAATTATCGGTCGCACCTTTTAAAGTTTCGAATTGATTATCTTTCATAGAGATAATGTTTTCTGTCGTCGTTTCATCGTAATTATGTGTAGCTTCTACCATCCATGTTTTTTCAGAATTATTTTTTGCATCGCGTTGATCTGGATCATACGAGTTATTTTGTAAAACATTACCTAACATATCTCGAATCGTGTCCTCTTTTATTTCCATATCGTTCGCATTTTCTATTTGGTGTTTCGCAGCTTGGATGATGATATTTTGCACAGCGTTGTGTTTAGCTAACTCTAAACCAACCGTAGGATTATAAATGAGATCTTTTAAATGATTTTGTAATCTTCGAGAAATACTTTGATCTTTTGTTCGTTCGGACGATGTAAATGGAAGAAGAGTCACTAAATTCGTGGTCCAATGTCCAGCTCGAAATTGATGTTCTTCTACTGTCATTGGTGGAAGTTCTGATTGTACGTTCGGTAAAAGATTCAATGTCTTTCTAAGTGTATTTTTAATCACGTTGTTTGATTCTTCACCAAACAATGCGGTTTTAGGTATTCCGGTTATTTTCGATAAATGATCTTTCACTTTTTTTATGATCACATTTTCCACTGGTGTCAGCGATAAGAGAGATCGCAAATTTGGAATTCCAACGATTTCTGGAGACAGTTCTACGTTATCTGGAATTTTCTTAGAATCATTGGGATCTTCGAGATTTACATCTTTCAAGTTGAAATTATTTATGATTGTTTTAATTGAATTTACGAGCTGTGTGCTGTTGCAGAACGACAAATTTGGCATTGTCGATTCAATATCATATTTTGAAGTGTTTTCGAGAATACTATTTTCGTTATCAGTGTTCGTATAATCTCCGATGATCGTGATTGGATTTGAGGTTGTCTCAAAGTCTTCAGACAATTTAACGAATCTTTCTTCGTTAGACAATCCAACGATAGAATCATTAATTTTGTCATGGGTTTCTTTTTCAGTTGTAATTTCCATTATTGTTGATTCTTCGGTGGTAGTTAAGTCTTGATGAGTTTGAAGTTTTATCTCGTTTATCGTTGAAAGTGTAACAGGAATTGTATAATCATTTTCTATAGATTTTATCGGCGAAGTGATATCGATTGACAAAGTATACTGATTTGAAATATCTGTCGGAAAAACATCTACAATATTCGTATCATAATCTAAAGATGAAGTGGTACATCCTAAAAATGAATCGATAGTAGTTTGTTCTGTTTTTTCTATAGACGAAGAAGAATCTTGTGTATCGTATTTTAAAGCTGATTCCTTTTCTGGATCATTCTTTTCATCTTCTCGATCTTCGTTCCGTTCTTTTATTAACGAATCGTTGTTATCTTCTGTAGTTGTTTCATCGTTGTCTAGATTATTCTCTATAGTCGAATCGGTTGGAATTTGATTTTCGATAAAATTAGGGTAGATTTCAGTCGACCAAACATTTTCTGAGTTAGTTTGATCGTTCGTTATATCTGGAATGTTTGTAGCTTGCACGTTCGGTGAATAGTCCTTTAAATTTGTCAGATTATTATTATATAAATTATAATCGTAAGTAAATGGATCGCTATTGATATTTTCATCAAAGTTATCGAAACTTTGCGAAGTAAAATAACTATTTGTTATTTCTTGTATATCTGAATAATCTAATTGAAGATGTGTTGTATAAGGAGTCTTACTTTCATCTATTATTGTACCAGTCAAGTTATTGTCTTTGTTAGTAGTTTTAGAATCATCGACGTTAATATTATTCGTTATTGCACTTGATGTTGTATATTCGATATCATTAATTACGCTAGAATCGGTTAAAACAGTCTTAGATAATTGATCTTGTTCTTGTGAATTTTGTGTCGCTTGAAGAATAGACATTTCTGTGGGATTCGCAGTCGCATATTCCGGAATTTTTGAATCATTATAATCTTCGTCGGAAATATAATACGTTGTTGATTGTTTTGCAAATGAATCGTCGTTCGAAGTTTGATAGTTATCGGTATTAGTTATGATATATTCTGAAGGTTCTAAGATAATATTCGAGGTAGTTGAATCGTGATAATCTTCGTTATAATTTCCAATCGATCGTTTTGTAGATATTAGATTATCATCAAAATTATTTTCCTTAGAATCTATTGTCATATCGGGCTTCGTGGAATCGTAATCATCTTCATTATTCGATTGTTCGGTAGTATCGTAATAATAATGAATCGATTCAACGTTCTCATCTTTCTGATTTTTATTTTTATTCAAAGATTTGCAAGCTGTTGTAGCAGCAAGGAGGCATACTTTACGACCGTACAGTTTTATACATTCTAGCATATTTGCATCGAACGAATCTTCATCGATTTCTTTCTCCGAATTTAGGTCACGCTCTTCGTGCTCAGGATAATTCATGGCCGCCGAGAAATCATTGTTTCTCTTATTGTCTTTAGGAATCAACATATTCGATTTTTGAAGAATTTCAGATTGATTCTTTGTCGCAAGAATATATTGCTTAAGCGGTGTTTGTTGTTTCTTACTTGAGTTTTGTTGATATTGTTGAGAAACTGGAGCATTCATGCCGATGTGAGGTTCAGCTTGTTTGTAAGTGACTCTGAAAGGCACGGTTAAGGGATAAACTTTAGGTGATATTCCATGAATTATCGGCAAAATTTGCATCTGTTCGGAATTCGCATAATTCGATTTTAAATCGTAAGGAATTTCTTCATAAAGTTTTGATAAACGTAATGGTATTCCCGATATTCTGTAATCGTTTGGAATAATTTTTCGATGTTTATCATTTTTCGGTTTAGTTTTCATTATTGGAGGTTCCTTCGAATGAGGAGTAAGCAATTTTGCTTTCGATTGACAATCCTGACAGTCTTCTTTACGACAATAACACACTAATCTTTTTGAATTTTCACGTAATTTTTTATCAGACGGATAAGTCTCATGAGGTTCGTTGGAAATATTTTTTTCTGACGCGAGTTCGACGTCGTTGTTTTTGTCGGTTGTGTCTTTTTGCCGCTTTTTACGAATTTCTTTCAACAAATTAAAACCTACGTACGGTTTTCTGCTTTTTTCGGCTTTTACAGTTTTATCCTTGTATTTTTTAGTTAATGGTATATTCGTTGTAGTATAAAGTGCCGATTTACTACGTTTTATTGTTCTACTTTGGCGGCTTTTCTCTGTTATTTCGTTATTTACATCCTCGTGTTCCTCTTTAATCGGTACTAGAAATACAAAGGATCTTTTAGCTCTTGCAAATCGTTTATCTTCTCTCATTATTCTCTTGTCCGAAGAATATTTGTCGGTGATGGATATTCTATGAAAAATACAAATAAGAAATAAATAATTTATTTAATGTCTTCGATTTTGCAAAATATTCGTATCTGTTATTTTTAATATTTATACATAGAAAAGTTCAATGTAATTAATTGATGCAACTAGGAGTGCGATAGTTCGAATTAATTAACACAGTTTTAAATATAGTATGAAAAATAATTAATATATGGAAATGATTACAGAGACAGTTCAGTTAACACTTTCATTTTATTTTTAATATTAAGATTGTAATTTTTATTTAAATAAAAAACTCACCCCTTTTCATTGACATTGTCGATGATATTGTCTGATTGTTCTGAACTAATAATAGCGATAGCACACAATAAATAAAATATTATTATTTTATACATTTTTATCGATTGATTTATAAATATACTTTATTACACTACAATATTTTTAACGAACGATTTAATATTCATAAAATTCATGTTACGTTTTAATTGTGTAGCTATTATCTTTACGGGTTTTAAAGAAAATTTATCTTCAATAATACTCGTTTTGTATGGAACTGTAACAGATACACGCGATCACTATTCTCTTTAGCGTCGTGATGCTTTCTTAAAAGCAATTTTCGACGAAGGTTTCATATATTTGCCATCGTTGCATAATTATGCAATCGAAATGGTTGTTTAATAGTATTACGAAATATAAATTCACGTCATTGGACGATAGGCTGAAAGGATTTTTTCAAACAAGACGAAGTTTTCTGATTATTCGCATAAATTATTATGCAGTTCGGTTGATAATCTTTAAATAACAAAATGCAAAATATGTCACTTGTTAATTACCTTTCTGTCATCGATACTTTATAAACGAAATGAATTTATTTGTAACAACGTTAAAAAATATTAAACAAAGTAACGTCATTATTTTTTATTAAAATAAACATTATCTCTCGACTTTAATCACAATTTTAGTTAATTCGCATCCGCGTATACGCGTGTATTAACGTAGGATTTAAAGGGATCGTAATAATTATCCTAGAATATTATTTATAGATGTCATTTATTGCACTACCTTATTTTTTCTTCTCTCTCTTATGTACTTACATTTAGACGCACGTGTACAGTTTATTACAAATCTGATATTCTCAATTAAGTATTAAAAAGTTATAGCTAAGTTGCATAATTTGTATTTTTAAAAAGAAATGATATGAACGTATAAAATATAAATGAAATAACGTTATTATAAATTTATCATTTTCTATAGAGCATATGAACAAAGTCAGATAAGAAAGTGAATAATTTTTTCGCATTCGTTACAATCATTTGATAAATGCTCGTAGGCCTATCATCATTTGAAAAGTTCGTGTTCGTGAACGAAGTTGCAGTTTTATTTCGATCATCTTTCAGTAGAGTCTCGTTGAACTTTTTATCGAAGCTTTCCGTAAATTCTTCCAAAGACTCAGTTACGTTCTGCGCTGTGTCAAATCTCTCGGTTATTACTTTTTGTAATTTTGGAATAGTCTCTTGAAGAAAGAACGATGATTTATTACTGCCATTCGGTTCATTCTTTTGGTCATTATTTTTCATTAGAGAATTGTGCCGTAAAAATGGTTTCAAAAAATTATCTACTACATAGTTTTCTTCTTCCGAAATTAATAATGGATTGAATTCCCAAAGTTGATCAAGTTTCTCTGATTCTTTATTTAAATCTTCATGATTTATATCTTCCAATTGTTCATTATTATTTTCATTTATATAACTGTATATCTGTTTTAAATTTAATTTCGGATTTTTAAACATTTCGTTTTTATTTTGAAGCATGTTATTGTTGTATCGTGAAGAACTTATCTAAAAAATATTAATTAAAATCGGTTAATTAAATTTAATACATATATAAAATGTTTATTTTTAATTTATTGTAAATATTAATTTAAATTTGTTTTAATATACCTCGTAATTATTTGAATTACTATTTATACGTTGTGTATCTTGCAATTGTCGATGTTCGAGCTTATTTTTTTGTATCATTGAAGGTAACATTTTTAATGTATCTCGATACGCATTAAAATCTTCATTTTCACGGTTTATTTCGTTATTCAGTATTTCTTTGTCAAGATCGATCGAATGTTTTTCAGATGTTAAATATTCTTCTTTTTCACTTATATCGTCATCGTCGAATAAAATGTGTTCTAAACTCTCCGTAAGGTCTTTGTCTTTGGAAAAAGGAATGACGCTTTTCGAAAGATCCTTGTTGGTTCGATGATTTTTTGTGTAACGTGTGTCGAAAGATAATAATGATTTTTTTGTTGGATTATCAAATATACTTTCGAAAAGATTTGGTCTCTTCAATAATTTTGAAAATCCTTTTGGATTCTCGTTCGATTCATCGATCGAAAGATCATTGTTTAAATTCAAATAATCATATCGTTTTGACCTTGTCTTTTTATTTCTTTCGTACGGTGATAATGATAGTTTTTTAATTAATATCGAATTCATCTCTTCGACGTCTCTTCGAGTTCGATGATTTTCAACGTTTTCTTGATTTTCGTCAATCTTAGAATTTTCTTCGATTTTCTCGGAATTTTCTATCGGACTTGGGTTTATTGTAATCGACTCATCTTCGTCTCGTTCAGAATACGTAGAATTATTAACAGTTTCAGATTCTTCCTCCGAATGATCATTCCCTTTTCTACGTTCCAAAACATACGATTCGACATCCGATTGTTTCTGTACGTCATTTAATCTTTTTGTATTTTGTAGAAGATACAAAATCGGTGCACTTTTTTGATTCTGATTATTCTTCGATCCTCTGTACAATTTCGGCTTGAGAATTAAATTGTAAACGTTTGCCATTGAATCGTCATCATACATCAATGATTCCGAAGAATATTCATGTGTTTGCAATTCTGGATCGTAAATCGTGGAATCGATAGCATCAATTTGATATTTGTAGGCTCGTGATTTTAAAGTTTCTTCCGAATCGATTGTTTCTTCGGATTTGTCGTATATATAGGTAATAGGTAACTCTAACGTACGTACCTAGAAAAGAAAAAGATCGATGAATAAATCGAAAATAAAAGAAGATGATACAGATGATAAGGAAAAATATGGGATTAGTTATCTCATATTATCGATTTCCATAGTACTTTCTATATTAAAACAGACTTTTACGAATTATATTGCAATATCGATAGTTCTTCAACAAAGTCGAATGAAAATTAATTTACCTTCGAGTATTCCGGTAATTTCTCTCTCCCGTTACTTTCATAAGCATTCCTCAATTTCTCTTCTAATTTTCTTTGATACCGAAACAGCCATGGATCTTTCTCCTTCGTAGAATCGACCAGAGCATAATATCTTTTACCAAAAGCAAGTTGATCCTTATCGTACCGTTTACGTTCATCTATAATATTATATGGGAATCCTAACGATTGAATTAATCTTGACTTTGCTCCATCGTATTTTGTATGGAGTATGACACGTGGATCTACTAGATAGCTTTTAGATTCGACCGATTTATCTTGGATTTTCTTCAAAGGCCCGACGATACCTATCAAGGGAATATATTTTCTGTCTTTTTTTCGATGTACTTGTTTTTCTTTTTTCAACGTATCGTAATCGATCGGTTCGTAAGTCGAAAAATATGCGACTTTCTTTAGATCGACCCTACCATCATAGTCCTCGTTATTTCTTAAATCTTCCTGTATCTCTCTTTTCAAGTTTTCCCTTTTCTCTTTTGTCTTACACTCGTCTATGTTTCTTTTTATCACGTTCGATATTTTGTCGTTGTATAGCTGCGAAATATCTTCTTCTCTTGCGTGTAATTTATGTCTCAGTGTCTTCCTTCGTTTCCTGTAATTATGCTGATCCCCTTGTTTGTCCTTTTTTCTCGAAATCAGTTTTGGTATATTCCTCTTTCTCTTTTCGTTCTCTTTCTTAAAGACTATTAAAGTTTCGTTGGTGGGAGCTTCAGACGCTTCCGGAGCTTCCGTTGTTTCGTATTTTCTCGAATTAGACTTTATTTTTGTCTTTGAAGAATCCACCGTCTTTGGGACTAATTTTCTCCAAGTTTTGGATAACTCCTTCGTTGGTTTTCTTCGAATTTGATCGGTTCTTATTTGTTTCGTGATCTTTTTGGAAGATAATTCTCCGTTGACTGTTGAGCTTGTATGATCTTCGCTCTTTTCTGTTTCTGTTTCTGTTTCTTCTGCTTCTCTCGAAGACGAGGTGCTGCGTCTGGTGCGTGTATCGTACCAGATTTCAGTAGTTTTTGTCTCTTTTGAAATGGATGGAATATATTGTGAAGGCCTCGGAGTAACGCTGTAAGAATCCTTTTTAAAATCAATCGTCGTTTTCTTTTCTTTCGTTTGCCCCGAAGGGCCACGAAAAAACTTGTCTTCTTCCGTTCCGAGTTCATAATCGTTTACCATAGAATCGTTTATTTCTGAAACATCCTGAGAAGTCCCAGACAAGTGATTTCTAAGCTCTGTCATAATCGCAGACGAATCTTCGATTTCACGATTATCCTTCTGATCGAAATCTCTTTTAATAGATTCCACCAACTGTTGTTCGATCTCTTTCGATTGTTCATTTTCATAATCCTCTATGTTTTCGTTATCAGATTCTATGGATTTTTCATAATATTCAGTTTTATAATTCTCTAGATTTTCGTTATCAGATTCTATAGATTCTTCATAATGTTCAGTTATATAATTATCTACGTTTTCGTTATTAGATTCTGTAGTTTCTTCATAATGTTCAGTTTTATAATTATCTTCGTTATCAGATTCTGTAGGTTCTTCATAATGTTCAGTTTCATAAATCCTTACGTTACCGCTATCAGATTCCATAGTTTCTTCGTAATTTTCGTTTACCTGTCGTTTTGTTTTACAACGAATTAATTCCAAGTCATCGTTCAAATTTCTAATCACTCTAGACCGACAATTCTTCAAATTTTCATCATCCTCATCGATCATCTCTTTCTCCAGTATCATATTCAAGTCGTTTACTTTTCTCTTCGATCTTTTATCTTGTTTCAAATCGCTATAAGTCGGAATGTGCATCGGCAAACCGATCGAATTGGAATAATGTAAAACATCAAGATCCGTCATCTCGTTTTTCTCGATAGGAACGGTCTTCGTTCTTCTTCTATCAGGCAACGTTAATTCAGTTTTACCTAGAGAAGCCACGATAGAGTCTCCGAGTTTGGATCCTTGAATCTTTACTCCAGAAGACTCTTCGAGGTTCTCTTGATTGCTTTTGCCGGCTGAAGAGTCTGAATAATAGTTCATTAACATATTCACGTTATTTTCCTTGATTCGTCTCACTTCAGCGAGATCTGAAGCACCGTCTGCGATGGTTTCCGTTTTGGTGTTGTCTTTTTCGTCATTTTCTTTGTTTATCGAGTGTTTTTCAATGTTCTCAGTATTCAAAACATTCGTGTAATCATTCGAATTCTCTTTGATACGCACATTCGGCATGTTCACGGTCTCGAAAAATTCATTCGGTATATAACCACGATAATCATCGTCAACATCTATCCCAGTATTGTCGAGTTTGATATGATTGATCGTTCTTATATTCATAGCCCGTACTTTCCATACTTTTTCTTCTACTTTTTCCCTCTTCTCATCCTCGTCCTTCGTATAATCATAATCCTTTTTTTTCTCCGTTGAATCATCAGTCTCTAAGAAAACGTCACCGTTCGGGAAATTTTTCATCGGTTCCTTCCTGAAAAATCTATAAAAATTATTCTCATTGCTTTTCTCTTTCTTCGAACCCGAAAGAATCCGAGGTTGCTCGTTCGTTCTTGCATTGTTCTCAGGTATATATTTCTGATCGGACTTATGAAAATCGGACAAAAATTTGTCGAGATCTCTCTTAGATCTTTTCAAATTTTTCACCGTCTCATTTGCTTTCCAACTAGAATACGAATCGGAAAGATCGACAGATTCGCTCGTAGACTTTTTGATCTCATTTAGAGCCAGTTTTCTCTTAAGAACTTTTCCGTACTTCTCGATCTGCTTTTGCATGTCGATTTTCTTTAATTTCCGTTCTCTACCATCTATTTCTCTCTTGACTAAACTCCTTCGTTTCTTATTTTCCTGACATGCAATAGTTTTCTGACGATCGATTAATCGTCTTTTCCGCGGTATCTCGTTCCGTTTGATCTGACTCTCCTGCAATTCCTTTTTTAACGTTCTTTCGACTAGATTTTCCTCTTGAACCTCATGATCCATACAGAATCTCATCTGCAACGATCGAAAGTTATTTCGTACTCCTACTCGTAAAGATACTCATCTCTTTTTTTATAAATTACCTTTTGATCAGGGACAACCCAAAATCCTATACCACCTGATGGTAACTCCATACACAAACCCTTTTCGTTGTTTGATACGACCGGTTCGAATTCAGGCAATTCCGTCTCATTGAAAAAACTCAATGGTTTGCCATTTAAAAGGACGCTTCTGCGAAGCACGAATATAATGTAATTAAAAGATTTCTATTTGAGAAAATTAATCTTACGACGAATATTTAAGTAATCCGATAATTAACTTTTATTAATTATTAAATTTGTTTCATTTTATTCGATTAATATTATTCATTTAATTTATCCAGCGAATTTAATTGACTTGATTAAATAATTGATCAATGAAAGATACTAATGAAATTAACAACGAACAATTAAATAATCAAATCTGATTGCTAATCAAACGTTTGAATAATTTTCGATTAAATTACTTACTCCGAGAACATTCGATTTTCTGCATCGAAGCCTGGCGTTAGAACGTACTCGTGAAGGTTTTTTATTTTTAAGTCCTTTAGATTTGCACGTATTTTCATTGGCGTCAGATTTATACCAAAAATCGTTAATGCTCCTTTCTCGTAGATAGCCGAAGCTTTCGTACATTGTACATAAAAATGCACATGACTTTTGTTACCCACTTGAATCCTCGTATCTAAAACTTCTCGACCGACTAGTTTCTTGTGAAGTACAGATACCCAATAATCCTATAAGAAGTTACAAACTTCATCACTGTAATAACGCCAATCGTAATCGCCTTTGTAAGTTCGTAAACGAAGCGATTAACTTACCGGAGTTGGTTTCGAGAGATCGGCTGGTTGTCTCATTAGAACTTGTATTCCGAGTTTTGCGATGTTTCCCAATCTGTTGGTCCAGGCGAGTGCACCGAGAAATTGATTCTTGCTTTTCTCGTATTTAGATTCGGCTATTATCGAAAGAATTAAAAAAAAAAACAGAAAAAAGAAATCGTTAATCATTTATTGAAATTGATTTCCATATGATGCATCAATATTCTCTTTACCGATCCAAAGTGGCTTGTTCGCGGCATCACGTTCTACAATTTTATAAAGATTGTTGTTATCTGATAAAAATTGATCACGATCCATGAAAACACCTTCGTCGTCGTTCCAAGTAACACCACCGAAATCTCTGCAAGAATATTACGAGATTTTTTCTTTTCTATTTCTTTTTGTTTTTTTTTTTTTTTTTAATTTCATCCTGTCGATTCAAATTGCAATCGAAATATGCTTACGGATGCCATGTGACAGCTGTGAGAAATACGTCAGCCTCGCTAAAAAAGTTCTCGATATATTCCCGTTGTTCTTTAGTCTCATAAGCGACCACATCCGGTCCAGTAATAATGCTATTTGAATATCTCGGAATGGCGTTCAATTTATTCCGCAAAATTCGAACGTATCTTCCAACGTCGGCGCCGCTAAAGTTGCATCTCGTTTGGCATTCTGAAAAAGACGATTCCCATTGGCGAATTACGAACTCGTAGTTCTCGAAGATCAATATCGTACTCATACTCACCATATCCCAATTGCCAGCTGGCATTGAAACCCATTCGATCGGTCAAAGAAACGAGATCCAGTTCGCTATCGTTACTCATGAATCTTGGTGATATGCATGCAACCACATCAAGTCCAGTCTTTCCAGCCCATTGATGTAGCCGTCTCCAATTTCTTTCTAAATTTTTTATTCAAAATTTATCCTCTTTAATTATCGACGAACATTTCGTTTCTTTTTTCGTCTTCTTTTCAATCAAATTTGTCAAAATCCCGGTTGACAAGTAATAGAGGAGAGAATTCTGGACTCTTTGTGAAAAGTATGAGTAGTTCGAGCGTGTAGCCTCCATCTCTGCCACCCTCGATCACGTCAGTGTGGATGATAGACGCTTGACTAACGAGTGATCGCCAAAGACTAATGACCGTTCCACGCATGTCCAACGAATTCATTGATAAGTCACGTACGTCAGATACGAATATTTCATTTATCTTCCTATACGAAAAGATACCATTTTCCTTTTTCCTTTCTCCCCTTTACCCTCTTTTCTTTACCTTTGGGAAAATGGAAATGTTCATACTCCAATGCTGAATTAGCTCTTTATTCGGTACTCCTAATTAGAACTCTCAAGTTCGACTCCCTGATAAACTTCAATTTATTGTCTCGAAAATACTAGCGAACTTTTTTAGCAGACCACAATAAATGCTTTGAAAATATTTGAATAATTTGAAAAATGAGTTATCTATAGTATGGGCTAGTATATGTATGTATGTATGTGAAAAGAGAGTTTCACGTTTTGTTCCTTATTTCGATTCCCTGCGGCGAGAATGAAATTTTCGACTATAATTCTGCTCACGTTTAGGTTCTCTGAACTCCTGTTTGCCATTCGAAAGTTAAATACTTATCAGTTCGAGTCAGTAAAGCAAATTTTAGGGTCTGATTACATGTAACTAGGTCTACTGTTTAAGTTTAAAGCGTAGTTGCGTTTTGTACACCGATTTTATTCCTCATTGTGATCGCATTCAAATCGGAACCAGAAACAGGGCTCCTTTCTCTCTCTCTCTCTCTCTCTCTCTCTCTTTCTTTTTTTCTTTAAGTGAGAGTATACCCCAGAAGTGCAATGATTCAGCACCGCTTGCAACGGAGTCTCGACAATTAAGAGTTATCCCCTAGCGATCGTGAGATTAGAGTGAGACAAGTTAAATCGGGCACGATGGAAACGGTTACGAGCGGAGGTATTGTCGAGTCGAGGTTGCTCTCTGTTCCATCTTAAATCCCAAATCGTTCTGCGGATTCACTTCCGTAATAATGGAAGATTGAATGACGAGGAAGTGTATCTACTCATTTTGGATTCAAATCGTAAAAAGTGAAATGTAAAATATTTGTGAGAATATTAATGATAAGTATTGTTTTTTTATAAGCCCCGTATGATAGGCAACTCGTTTATACAGACGTGTAAATATTCATTGCATATCGTTAGGGTTTGAATAACTTGCTTCTTGATAAATGGCACTTGCTAATAACATTATTAACAAGGTATAAAATAAAGATTATTTTCAAATGTTTGTCAGAACATTAACGATAAGGATTATAAATTTATTTTTTAATAACTATAATAGGGAATGTATTATTACATATTTTCAGATCAATATTTTAAATTTATATAGACTTTAAATTTATATAGAATTTCATAATTTTGTTTATCGGATGTTCCTTGAAAGATAAAAAGACCGAATGACAATGAGAAAAGAGCAAGTAAATATTTTTGTCATATATCCTGCTTTATGGTTCTCAGTGAAAGTCGTGCGAAGTAACATTACGAGGATATAACGTTTTAAAACGGTGCATCATGTGTTACATCTCGCTATCATTGAAAAAAGCTTTTGGCTAGATGTTTGAAAAGGAGTGTTAGTGGATTTATATTGCTGGTGGGAGGATTGTAACAAAGAAGAGAAAGCTTAGTTAACACGGTATCGGATATACGTCGAGTGAGTTTCGCTTCGCTTGAATATAATTAAAGTGGACGGCTAGTGTGTCCGAATCAAAGGAAAATTTATCTTCTCTTTCTCTCTTTCTTTCTCTCTCTCTCTCTCTCTCTTTCTCTCTCTCTCTCTCTATCTATCTCTCTTTCTCTTTTGAGTAACGTATTCGATTCTCGAGAGGAAAAGTACAGAAAGTTTCTATTTCCCTTAGTCAGAGAACGCACATCCCGTGTTCGTGTTTATCGCTTTTCTGAGCCGACGTATGCAAGCACACGTACTGCATTGTTTAGCTAGCGAATCCACCTGTAACGGCACAACGCACGCGAAATTGCCCGAGGAAGATACATAAACGATCGTGGATTAATATCGGGAGCACGTTGGATGCGATAATTGCGACCGTTTACCGACTCACGTTTATCGTTCCGAATATAGAGAGAAATAGGGAGAGCGAGAGAGAGAGAGAGAGAGAGAGAGAGAGAGAGAGAGAGAGAGAGAGAGAGAAATAAAGAGAGAGTGAAAAAGAAAATACATATTAATATCTCATGTTTTATGTAACATGTTAGGATTAGAAATTATAACTTTAAATTTGTCATAACACGATGGTTGCGTGTTATCCTTACCTGAGAATACGTAGTTCGTGTCGTTGCGTTCATCGAATAAATACGAATTACTTTGAGGCCCACCAAGTCGAAGATATGCGGGACTTAAGGCCCTGGCCATTCGTATACTTCTTTCGTAATTCCTAAAAAAAAATATCGGCCGAAGGACTATTTAAAATATCTAAACAATTCGTACGGTTTTAATGTCGAACCAATAAAAAATCTACGTTCGTTATCATCGTCGAATAGAGCTACGAAATTTCAATCGAAAACGTACGCACGTTCGATTTCATTTTCGTATCCCTCTCAAATTGAATCGCGTTCTCGTTTAAAGCTGCACACCAGTTCGCGTTTCATTCCAATCTCGTTGAGATTCTCTCGTTCCTGTGCAAGCAGCATCCAACGTTGATGCGTCGTTATTGCATTTTATCGTTGACGTAAGTTCGAACGTTTTCTTTCCCGATCGATTTCGAATTTGTCAATTTCAATCGTTGGCAATACTATTCTCGCGTTGTTTTTCACTTTCTATTATTACTCATACCGTTCGTATAAAACGAAATGAAACGAAATGAAATACAATGAAGAGATTTTTGAACGAGATGAAATCTTTTTCCCTTTTTTTTGTCGATATATATATATATATGTGTGTGTGTGTATGTGTATATATATATATATATATATGTATGTACGAGCTGAATCGTTTCTCTATCATTATTGTTAATCGTTTGAAAGTGCCGAGAGAAACGAAATAAGACGAGTGTTTCATTTAATTGACGTAAGTAATACGTACTACATAACTCATACTCACACTAAGACATCGTCGGACGTAAGTATAGCGAGCGGATCGATAGCAAGGCTGAGAAATTTATCACTGCTCACTGAGACCAGCTTTCTCGTGTTCACCTGCAGCGTTATATCGTTCAACGAGGGTTCTCCCGTCACGAAAATTGCCAGGCACGTTAAAAGACTTAATTCGAATTTCCACTGTCTCCTCATTTTTTATCGCAAATTTTTATTTAATTTCGTTAGAAAAACAGTTACATCGTATAGAGCGCGTATTAAAAAAGAAGAGATTTTTGATATGAGAACGCGAACGATCACGTAGGATTAACGTAACTTTGTTGAACTCTCGGCGATTTTTCGCGTAATGAGAACAATCGAGGAATGAAAAAAATTCGTAACTTTTGAAAAATTGCTTAGTGAGACATAATGTTGTAATTCACGAAAGAAAGACTGTTGGAACAATTACCCAATGGAATTGGTATTTGGATCGGGTTACATGCGATTAATCAATATCGCGATATTTATGCATGCTATGCGAAAACTTACGATTGCTTTTTTTCGTCAGACGCACTGAGTCTCGAGATACAAATCAATTCAGCTTTTTGTTCCTAATGTCTATTTTGCTTGTTACGAACGAGATTATCTCGGATTTATCTATTTATTTTTTTTTTTTCATTTTTCGTTTCCATACGGTTTAATTTTTTCTCGATTTAATCTCATTCTATCTGTACATTTTTTTATATATATAAATAGATAAATAAATATATATGTATATATATTTTTTAATTTTGTTTGATTGCACGAATGCGTTGAAAAATATTGAAAAGTTCGTGGGAGATTTGTTGGGAAAATTTATTTTCGAGTTCTTCATTTTTCTTTCTTTCTTTTTTATATACGCGTATATATACATACATATATATATATATAATATTTATTTAATTAAAAGATTATATTAAATATCGGAATAAAGGTGGGAAAGGAAAATAAATAGGTGAGACTATTAGTTTGGTAACATGATTGATTTTTATTACATTTTTTTTGTTCTCATCTCAGTGGTTAGAACTAAATAACATAAACGCATAATCTTGCTTAATGATTTACTTCATTTTTTTTATTTCACTTTTTCCCTTTAATTATTAAGACATAGTAATGTCGCTATCTTATCATTTTTTTTTTCTTTTTTTCTTTTATTAAGAGCTATAACGGCGAGGCGCGCCCCGAAACTTGTGTTCATCGTATTTTTATTCCTCATTCACAACCCCCCTCCCCTTTATTCGTTTTTACTCGCTTCTATATTCTATCGTCGTGTTTTTTTTCCCTTTCGGTACGTGAAAAAAGCGAAAATAATAATGCCATCGAGTCTTTCGTTTTACAAAGTAAGAAAGGGGGAGAGCTCGTGTTTTTTCTTTTTTTTTTTTCCTCACTTTTGTCTCGTTACTATCTTTCTCTCTCTCTCTCTGGATTTCTATCTCTATCTGTATTTCTCTCTCTCTCTCTCTCCTTATACATATATATATATATATATCTCTCTCTCTTTCTCACGTTTTCGTTATATCATACTATTTTTTTTTCTTTTCTCGCTTTTGTTCTTTCACCTCTAACGTTTACGTCCTTCGTTTACGGCTCTTTAGATTCCGATCCGACTTCTTGAAATGGCGAGTCGTAACGGGCTCCATCTCGACTCTTAAAACGCGATCCTATGCAAGAGTCGAAACCTTTTACTATCTTTTTTCTTTTTCTTCCGATTTTTTGTTCGCTTTCCTTTCCTCTTTAAACGAAGAGAAAAAAGATGTTCGACTTCGGTGGTAAAAGCGCTTCGACTCGTTTTACTTAGAGCTTGCACGAAATTCCTGATATTTATCTTTTCTTGTTTTCTTTTTCTTTTTCTTTTTCTTTTTCTTTTTCTTTTTTATAACTTCTCTACTTTCTATCTTTGTTTTTCTCTTTCGTATTCGCGTATACATCGTTTTAAGGGTCAAGACGAGCAACGAATGGCAAAAAAGTAGGTCTCCTTGTATTTTTCACGTTAAAATGAGCCGTATTACTATCCAACAGCGTGTACCTAATTTTTTATCTTTATTTTTTTTCTTTCTCTCTCTCTTTTTTTTTTTTTTTTTTTTTTAATGATTACGAGCACCCCCTTCCCTCTCTACGCGCGGACATAGCTACAAACAAACAAACAAAAATTCGCATGTCGTGTTGAATTTCGTGTTGTGTAATATCTTTTTGGGTCGCTGCCTGTTTATATCGTTTTCTTTTTATTTGTATGTACGTACACGTACATATAGATACATATTTGTATTTACTATCGTATGTATATATACATATGTACGTACATGTTATTAGTGTAACATGTTATTAGGATACATCATTATTAGTGTAAATGAATGATCTCATTTTTAAAACGTTTCCTTGAAAGTTTGAACATGTGTGTAGGAACGGTGTCGTGTATTTGTTCGCGTGTGTACGTGTAAATATATACGTGTAAATGAGTCGCTGCTTAACGCCTAAATTATTTCATTTTTATATCAATATATATATATATATATAATATGTATATATCTAACAACAATATGTATATATAATATTATCATCATCGTCATTCTTTTTTAATTTTTCGTCTCCAACCGTTTCTTTCGCTTTCTCTTCTCTCTCTTTTTATTTTTTTTTTTCGCATCTTCTTCGTTACTCCTCTGTATGTACGCGTTATCCCTTAAATGTTATACAATATATAATTATGTTCAACAACAAACTCGTTTGCGTGATTTCCGGTATCAATAATTCAGTAATTTTGTTTTATTTTGGTTTGTTCGCTTGTTTGTTTGTTTAGCCACTACTACGCTCACTACTTTATACAAGGGGATTTTTTTTATTTTTTTATTATTTTTTTTTTTTTTTTTTAATATTTTAATCTCTCTACCCTCTTTTCGCTTCCTGTTCTTTTATTTTTTATTACTTTTTCTCTTTCCCGTACCCTCAGTCTCATTCACTCTCCCCGCTACTCGCGTCCAACCCTCGCTCATTTTTTCTCTATTCTCTTTCATCTTTTTTTTTCTTTCCCTACGAGAAAGTCTCGCTTTTTTTTTTTCACTTGTCTTTGCGCGAGCAAGCTTCGTGCGATCTTTAGAGCATGCCAAAAGGTCGCCATGATCGTCGATCGGAAAGTTACATACTTAAAAAATTCATTCCCTTCGAAGAAGTTCTGAAATATCCGAACTCCTATCAAAAGATTCGTTCGTCTTTTTCGAACGTTTACAATTCGTAATGATCGTTGACAATCGATTAGCGGAACGAAGAAAAAAAAAATGAAACTAGAAGAAAACAAAGAGAAAAGAAAATGAAAATTGATAGTTGAGCAGAAATATTTTTCCTTTCCACCGAAAGCATACTTTCAATCTCGCTTTTTATTTTTCTAAGCACAGCACATACACACGTACGAATAAAGAGACTTTCATCGTGTTTCGCTATTGTTTTCTTTTTTTATTCGTAATCACGCGCGCGCGCGAACATCACTGAATTTACGTATTCTTGGTCTTTTGTCGCGATATATTCTCGTCGTGTTTCGTGTCGGTATACTTTCCTCTTCTTTTCTTTCTGTGTCGTGATTATTATTATTATTATTATTATTATTATTATTATTATTATTATTATTATATTATTATTATTATTATATTATTATTATATTATTATTATTATTATTATTATTAGTATTAGTATTAGTATTATTCTTTTTTTTAAGATTAGATGCTTGGAGGAACACCGAAAATATTTTGTATATTTGTATATTTCTGTGTATTTGTATCTGTACTTACGTGAGTGAGTGTGTGAGTGAGTGAGTGAGTGAGTAAGTGAGTACGTGTATCGTTGTCCTGTATGTTGTCTCGCGACTCAGGCTGCATGTGTTAGTTTCTTTTTTTTTTCTTCGTTTTCTCATTTTTCTTGTTCATTTTAATTCATAATACGCGTATATCGGACCTTAAACTTTACACTGCTTATAGAATCTATATACGCATTGTCGTCGTGCTTCGCTCGCTGGTCGGTTCTTTGCTTTTTGGTTAAAAGGCTCCATATAATAACGTTTATTATTATTACAGGCATCCGTAATATTGCTTCTTGGTTCAACAAATTTCGAAATGCGCATATTTCGCTCGATCACTCGCTCCGTTCGTTCAGATCCATTTCTTTGAATGTTTCTTTTTATTCTTTCTTTTTTTATATTATCCTATCTTTAGAAAGTTGTTTTGTGTTAGGAGAAGAAACATCGATTTGATACGTTTAATAGGATATAAGGTAACAAGTATATAATATTTAAGTAAATAAGTACAAGGTTACATGAACTTTAAAAATTTGTGTAAATACATGTTTATGTATATTTATGAACGTTTCGAAGAGCGAGCGATCGCTTTGATTTATTCGTTCCTTATCCATTTCTCTTTTTTTTTTTTTTTTTCGAAACACGTAAAACGGCCTATCGGATCTATCAGTTCAGTATAAAAAACTTTTAGACGATAATTGTTATCGTCGTCATCCAAAAAATCGCACAAGTCCGCTCGAAGATGGTAAGCACGCTACAGAACGTTCCTATCGAAAGTGGCAGTCGAAAAAACAGTGTCATCTTTTTATTCTTTTTTCTGCTTCGAGCTTTTTCCCTATTTTTTCTCTGTCTCTCTTTTTCTTTCTCTCTTGTTCGACTTTTTGATCAAAAAGCTAGACCGTATCAATCCTAGAATCCTTTTTCTTTTTCTTTTTTTTTTTTTTTTTTGCTAAGCTAAGCCTATTAAACTTACACCTGTTTCTCTTTTTAATTTTATCACGATTCGTTTCTTTCCAGTTATTCGTTTTTTCATTTTCATTTTCGTTATGTTTTTCGCAAAAATCTTCATAGTCCCTCGACAGCTAACGTTTCTTGTCTTGCTTCTTATTTATTTATGTATTTATTTATTTTTCGTTTTGCTCTGTCATAATTCTATTCTGTGTCACGCGTATATATTTATATTTATATATATATATATTTATTTATATATATATATAATATGCACATGTATAATATGTATAATAATGATCATAATCATCACCATCATAATTTATCATTGTCATCATCATCATAATATTTCATCATTATCATCATCGTTATAATTCTCTTTCAGGAGAATAATCCTTGTAATAACGTTACGTCAATCGCTAATTAAGTTTATCAATTATTACTTTATAATGCGTTGTGTCGTTGTTTCTGAATTAGTCAAATCGGTATATCGCAAAAGTTACGCCGGTAATAATTTAATATCTTTTCTTTTTCCTCTTTCGTTTCTTTTTCGTTTCGTTTTTTTTTTTTTTTTCTTTATCCAATCGACACTCAGAAAATTTTCTTCGTTAAAAGAATTCAGATTCTTTCGCTAATTTGTCAATTTCTTTTTTTCCTTTTCATACTTTGATAAAATTCAGATGAAGACGAAGACAAAATTCGGAGTGTCGAGGAATACGAAATGGATTTCTTGTTTATTATCACTCTTCATCTATCCTTTCGTTTTTCTTATCGCTTCGCTTTTCATTATTTTATTTAAATTTTTTTTTATCTTCATCCCTTATCGTCGTCGCAAGTCGCATAGTTGAATAATTCCTAAGACGACATTTAATATTAAAACGCGGGTCGCGCTGGTGCTCATAGTGACTATTTACATGGTAACAGAACGAAACACCTACCGTAATAATAATCATAATAATTATAATAATTATAATAATAGTAGAATAATCTTAACACTTCGGCGCATGTTCAACCTAACGTTTCTTCTCACTATAATCTTTTTCCAAATTTTTTTTTCTTTCTTTTTAATCCCCCCCTTCGTAATTTTCAAACCTACTTAATAAAATATCTAAGCGATGTCATTAACATATTTGCGTTGCTCCCTCGACGAAAATTCATAGCGTTCTCTTCGCGTTTTTCGCTTTTCTTTTTATTTCTTTTCTTTTCTTTTTTTTTTTTTTTCTTCTATAGGAAGTTCGATCGATCCTTTCGAAAAGTATCGAAGCTTGGCACAAAGAAAAATTTCCAATAAGCGAAACTCGTCGAGGGTGTAACGCCTTGAGTATCGTCAAACCCCCATATGTTATTTTCTTACTCTCATTTTCTTTCTAAAAATTTGCCTCTCATTCGATTGCGCGATCTATTAATACGAATCGAGCAGGCTTAGAAGGTATGTTTTTTATTTTTATTATTTGTTTCTTATTTCATTTTTTTTTGTTTGTTTTGTTATGTTATGTTATGTTTTGTTTTGTTTTGTTTCTTTACTTATATGTTTCAATATCACGTGCCACGTGCCGCGCGAAGGCTTAGGGTGGCTGAAGTAAGAACTACAAAGGATAGAGACAGAGAGAGGAAAGTATAGCAAGTGTGTATAGTACTGATGTTGATAACGAGATCGTAGTCGTTGTAATTATAAGAGAAAAAAAAGACATTGAAAAAAAAAAAAAAAAAACAATTACAATTGAGAAAATGATGATGCGGTCGAGAAGATCGAGAAATCGTTCGTTTCATTCTTTTCTCTTTTTTTTTTTCCTTACGTCTCTTGATCTTGCGTCTCGGGTACGCTCGATTTTAATTATTACGAGACGAAGTAAAAAAAAGAAGAGAAGAAAAAAAAGAACAAAAGGAAAGGATAAAAGAAAATTGAAAAAAAAAGGAGGAACTGCGAAAAAACTTGGAAAATCTATCGGTCGAGGTAATAATTAATATTTTAACTAATTACCTCGGTTTGAAAATATAAAAGTTGTATCTCCGATCGACCGGTTTGAGAGGGTCAGCAGGTATTTGTAAAATTCCAAATTAAAAAAGCCCCGAGTGCACGTTATTTATCATCGATTCGCGAATAAAACCACAGTGGTCTCGTGCGGGTTTCCCACATCGAACTAATATACAAGCACGTGCAATTCAAGCCAGTTTTCGATTTAATACACGTACTACGCACACACACATACACATATACAAATAGAGGAGTATGTGTATGTATATATATATATATAACTTTTTCATGACGAACGAGGTAATAAACTTTCTGAATCCTTTCTTTCCCTTTTCCTTTCCTTTTTATTTTTTTTTATTTCACTTCTTCCTCTTCTGACTTTAGATTATGACGATCGTGAAGGACAACTAACGCGTGTAAAGAGAAGAAAATGTATAGCACCGAAAAAACACGATATATTCACAAAACACGATCGTTCGAAAGAGGTGACTTTACGTGTAGTCGGTGAAATTATCGAACTATACTACTTGGTGCTTTATAGAGAGAAATTTCGACCCCTGCCCTGGACCGCGTTTTTATCTATTATTTTCTTTCCCTTAGTATTTCTCCCTTCTTTCTCTACTTTTTTTCCCTTTTTTCTATCTTTTAAAGTATTTCGTTTTGGTTTTATTGTGATTCGAACAAATGCTTCATTATTAGTTCTTTTTTTTTTTTTTTTTTTTTTTTTATATTTATTTCAACAAACACCACGATAGGCGATAAGCTATCGGAAGTTTCTATTATCCTATAGAGAGAAACGTAGAATTTTCTTTTCTTTTCTCTTCCGATAGTTTTCTCTCTCTTTTCTTTTTTTTTTTTGTTTTTGTTGTTTTTTTTTTTTTTTTTTAACGAGCATAGGGGGAAAAAACGACCGGCTTGTTCTTTCTCTCTTTTTTTTTTTTTTTTCATTTTGTTCGTTTCTTAACTGAAAACGTACGATGAAAGTAGGTCGAAAGTGAAAAGGTGTTCCAGCCGATCGTCACGGTGCTTTTTTAGAACGTCATTTTTGAAACTTGAAAAATTTCTTTTATTGTCAGTATTATCGTTATTACTTTCTTTTATTTGTGCAAGTTTGTTATCTTCTATTTTCTTTCTTTTTAATTATTTTATTATTTTTCGTTTTTTTCTTGTCGATTTTTGTCACCGTGACGGTATCGTCGAAAAGTTTCTCCTTAACGAGCTCGAAGCAAAGAAGAAACCTTCTTTACGGATAGAGACACTCATTGATTTCTTCTTGTCAAGATACAACACAACGACACACGACATTAATTAACAGTAACGTTGTAGATAACGGTATAAGATCGATCTCTTTTCTTCTTCTCTTCTTCTTCTTTTTCTTGTTTTTCTTTTTCTTCTTCTTCTTCTTCTTTCTCGTTTGTTTTTTATTTTCCTTTCGATATATTCGATTTTATCTGCTCTTTTCTATTTCCTTTTTAGTCTAAATGAAATTAGAAGTACGAGATACAAACGTCGTATCAAGCGTGCCGAAGAAGAAGAGCTTAACAAATAACAGCAGGTAGATGGAAAAAGTATACCATCTTATGGTTATACATTTTTAGCCGACCCTTTCGAAGAGTTGACATTTTCATAGAACGAGAAACACGAAAAAAGATCGAGAAGAATTGCTTTTCGTGAGAGCTTCGACGAGTTTTTTTCTTTCTTTTCTGTTTTTTTCTTTTTTGTTTATTTCGAGCGACTCCTTCGTTGGAATAATAATATCAATGATAATAATAATAATAATAATAATAATTTTCCCCTTTTTATTATTCTTTAATTAAGTCTCCTCGTCTCTTCGGTCCTTCACTTTTCTCCTCGATCCAGGCCGAAGTAAAAATATTTTTCTATTGATATTCCGTCATTGAGAATTATGCTGATAATCCGAGATTTCGAATTCAATCAAAGCAAAGTGGATTTGTATACTCGTTAAAAGATGTTATATCCGATGTGTACAGTTAATAAGGATAATAGTGACGCTGTTTTTACGAATTACGTATCGCGAAATCGTTGTTGAAATTTTCTTCGGTGATATACGGAAAAGCTTTCTGGATAATGGCGTGTTCGACATAATGGCGTGTGTCAAAGAATTTCATCAATTAAATTATACTACTCGAGGATTTTGGACTTCGTTTTGATGAAATCTCAGTCTTTTGAACAACGCGAGTTAGATTAAAAAAAGTGTTAATTATTTAAAAAGATTAAATTATTCAAAAAGGGAAAACGGACGTGTTCTTTATTTTTAAATTGAAAAGTGTTTTCCTTCAAAAATTACTTTCTTTTTTAATCTTAATCCGTTTTTGTTCACTCGTCGAAGCTTCCCTCGGTATTTTACATGATATCACGACAATAGACACGAAGTATAATAATAACAGCCTGCAGAGCACATGCGCATTAAAACGTTACATCGAAAGACACGAAAGAGAGAGAGAGAGAGAGAGAGATAGAGAGAGAGATAGAGAGATAGAGACAGAGAGATAAGAGTATCTGTTTATGATTTGTGTGCACAGTTATGTATATTAGAGTACAAGTAGACGAAGAATATTGCGAGAAGCGAAATGTGTGTAAAAGAGGGAGAGAGAGAGAGAGAGAGATAGAGCGAGAGAGAGAGAGAGAGAGACAGAAACAGACATACATAGAGTGAAAGAGAGAGAAAGTGAGAGAATACAATTAAGAGTTAAAGTGAAAGCATGTAGGAGCATTAGAAATTTTTATGAGAGAATATTCATCATCTGAAGCGATCGAAATTCTATTCATCAAATTCATCGATATTGAATCTTGTATACGCATGAAATTGCAACATGCATTTTGCTTTCGATCACTTCGAAACGACCGGCTTCGAAACGTCCTGTTACAGATGACGTCGAATGAATATACATATATATATATATATATAATGATGATGATAATAAGAACAATAAGAAGAAGAATAAGAATAAATACATAGATAGATATATCGAAAAATTCACAAGAGAAAGGTATGCGTCTTTTCTATTTCAATATACATATATCTTTTGGATTCGATAATTGACTTGAAGTATATATATATATATATATGTGTGTGTGTATATATGTATATATGTATATATATATATATATAATCTTTTGTGAATCTGATTTCGTTAAATCTGAGAGAGAGAGCTATCTGGGAGATTATCATCTGGACCATTCTTAGGAGTTCGATGGACGTGGAAAGTGGAAGTTCCTTTTGCTTCTTCGAATAGAGTTTTCGTTTTATTCCTTTTTTTCTTTCCCTTTCTCTGACTTCCTTTTAAAAGCGAATTCCATTTCGCGATATCCCACTTTTGTAGAATGCGATCGTATAAGAAGGAGAAGGAGAGCGTAAATATCCAATCTGCCTCAGGTATTTTCAAGTCTTCGCGATAGTTGTTTTTTCCTTTTTTTTTTTTTTTTCGTGTTATTAATAACTGGACGACGTAAATTATCGATAGCTTTTTACGAAACACAAGGGTCGGCCAGTGAGAGATAGACACATCGACATTGACAAGTAGAGGTAGATATAAACATGCAAAGAGATTAGGGGGAGGAAATTTTCTTTCTCGATCGCAGTGTTATAATAATTTTTGAACGAATTACTAATTGGGATATTAAGATAACAAAGATGCGGCTTGAATTTTTTTTCTAATTGTTTGTTCAAATATTTGTAAAAATGAAGAAAAAAAAAAAAAGGTAAGAAATTTATACGTATGTAAGTAGATTACATCGACGGGAGTGTGACCGGAAACCTTGAGGAGTGTAAAATCGAATTTTCAGCAGCCATGTCGGCACGTTCGGGGATGAGCTTTAAGCTTTCGTCGAAAGTTTTTCCTTTTCTTTTTCTCTTCCGCTCTTTCTCTCTCTCTCTTCCTCTCTCTCTCTCTCTCTCTCTCTCTCTTTCTCTCTTTCTCTCTTTCTCTCTCTTTCTCTCTCTGTGTCTCTCTCTTTTTCTTTATCGTATAGAAGACCGACTACCGAGTTTAAAGCCCGGATGGTGGAAAAGTTTTCGGTTTGTTTTTCACGAACAAACAGCTGCCAAGTCACTACCGACGACGGAAAAATGCAGCCCGTTTGGAATCTTTGTCGTTTTTTTCCTCCCTCTAACGACATAGCAAAGAGAGGGAAAGAGAGAGAGAGAGAGAGAACTTTATATATATATATATATATATATATATATATATATATATATATAAAATGAAGATCAGTACTACTTTCGAATTTTTCCGAAACTTTAGTCTGGCGTCGAACGGAAGAACTTACCCCTACTTTTTGCTCGAACTTACCAAAACTTTTGACTCGATTACTTCCGCGAACATTTATACGGTTATCTTAATTTTTATTTTTCTTTTCTTTCTTTCTTTTTTTTTTTTTCTTTTTTTGACGAGAGTATTTTAATCAACGTCATCAACTTGGATAGTGAAAAGTTAAAGGAGGGTTAAATTATCTCGTTCGAAAATTATCGTTATCATTTCTTTTAGTTTTTGAACTCTGCGATCGGATTTTTTGTATTTTTTTATTTTTTATTTTATTTATTTATTTATTTATTTATTTATTTATTTCCTCCGGCCTATAACATCAATTCGTTCGACGACTAAGAGCAGGAAAGTGCGCGTGCATGCAACAAGAGCGAACATCTTTGACGTTCATACGGAGAGTTTATAATTACATCGAGAGAAACACGTAAGTAGCCTTTTCATCTATTTACTCATTTACGTTTTCTTCAAGCGTAACTACGTTCACGTAAAGCCAACATGCACGTTCTGAACATCGAAAGATTTTTTTTTTCCTTTTCTTTTTCTGCTTTTTTTCTCTTTTTTACTTTTTTCTTTTTCTTTTAATAATCTTTTTTTTTTCTTTTTTCTTTTTTTTTTTTTTTTTCTTGGAAAGAAGGCCCTTGGACTTGTAATATTATATTTCTCGACTCCGCATTTTTCTTTTTCATTCATCTTTTTTTTTTTTCTTTTCGACTTACATACGTAACTCATAATTTAACAAGTAGCGTTATCCATTGTTTTTTCTTTTCTTTCTTTGCTTTTTTATTATTCCTATTCCACCGAGAAAATCGTTCTACGTCACGTTATATCTTTTCTCTCTTTTTTTTTCCTTTGGTTTTCTTCTATTTTCCTCGATCTCGTTTTTACATTATCGTGCGTGATACACGTATCGTACGGTTTACGGCTCGCGTGTCGGGAATCTGTCAGGATTAAGTTTCGTTTTTCGATAAGCAGTAAAACGTAAGGCTTAAAACGATGGTCGTTGCTTCGAATCATGCGGTATAGGGTCGACGATGAAGTTCGACAGCGGACAGGTGCCTAAAGAGAGAGGAAAGAAAAGAAAAGAAAAGAAAAGTAGAAGAAGAAAAAAAAGAGAGAGACTGTGCTCGAGGACAGATCGGGAGAGTCCGTTTTTTTCTTTTTAATTATCATTTTTTTCTTCTTTTTTTTATAATCATTTTCTCTTTTAATGAACATTCTATGTTTTTTTTCTCTTTTTTTTTTTCTTTCTTTTTTTTCCTTCGGGTAACATCGAGAGGAACGACATCGAAAATAAAAAAATACTTTTTGTCTTCCATCCTCCGTAGAAAAACTGGTTTTATACGTGTCACTTTTTTTTCTATATTTTTTAACTCTTTTTTTTTTGTTTTTTTTTTTGGTGTGTGTGTTTTTTCTTTGTTTTTCCTTTAAATTCCCCTTTTACTTTTTCTCCCCTTGGCCGTTCAATCCTCTTTCATTTTTTTCTCGTCTAGAACGTTCTACTTTTCTCGCTTGCTGATTAAAAAACAATGAACAAAAATATCGAAAGTATCACGCGTGTTTCTTTTTGTTCTCCGTTTCGAGCCGGCGGTCAATGCTCTGATCATCGCGTCCACTTGTTATTTTCTTTTTTTTTTTACTTTTTTCTTTTCATTCATCTTCGGTTAGATTCTAAACCACTGGTTTGTCTAACTATGAGAGAAAATTTTAATTTTAACTACCAATGAATTATTGCATTCTAAAAAGAAAACGAGAAAAAGGCATTGTTACGAGCAAAAATTGACTCGTTGCTCGTTTCTTCCGAGATAAAAATTCTATCGAACGTTTATGCTCGCGTCTCGTACGAAATCTAGAAAGTTCCTTTTTTTTCTTTGTTTGTTCTCTCTAATAGAATATCAGACTCGCCTTGGCCCTAAGATTAAGAGCAGATTAGATTCTATCTCTCGATCTTAACTCTTTCTATTAGGTGTATCGTAAAGTAATGTAGTTTCTGCGCATATCAATAATTATTTATGATTTGTGAGCTCATTGAGTACTTCAAAGCCGTGTCAAAAACATTTTGCAGTTAGAGTGACTTGTTTACTTGTCAATAATTAAATTAAAAATTTCTTTTTTTGCAATTTTGGATGAATGACCAAATTGGAGCCAAATACCAGCAGAGGTATATATCCAGCATTGAGTTTTACAAGGGTAGTAACGCAACAGTTGTTATCAAAAACATTTGCGATATTATCCAAGTGTATTAGACATTCTTAAATGCCAAAGATGGTTTTTTAAGTTTAGATTGGGTAATTTTGATTTTTTCGACTCGTATCAATCAGGAAGATTAACAACTTTAAACAATGATGTGTTAAAAACGGAAATGGGAACAAGTTCGTGTCAGAAAATTGAGAACACTTGTCAAACATTTTTAACCAACCATGATTGACCATCTCAGAACATTTATAGCAGATTGTTAAATTATACAGACCAAGTGTTTGGCTCCCGCATAATCTGTCCGAAGAAAGGAAAGTTAACCGATCTACCATATTGATTTTTATCGATCTGGCATTGAAAATTACAGATGGCAAAAGGTTGTTGATAACGAGGCTAATTACATCATTGATTAAAATTAAAATCAAATTACAAATTTATTCTTTAAATTTAACATAAAAAAGCGACATTACCTTCCGGTCCACCTAATATTTTCCTCTTTCCTATTTAATCAAAAAGAAATCGCATAATTTGGACGGATGGAGAGCAAAGGCCGCCGGTTTGCATTCGTTACCTTTTCTCAGTTATCTCTCTCTCTTTTTTTTTTTTTTTTAATTTTCAATAGCTTTTCATTTCTTCTGTATACGCTTATTTTCTCAATTTTTTTTTCCTTCTCGTAATCATTATTTTCACTTCTAATTTTTATTCCTTCCACTCGTTCGACTTTCTCCACTCGTTCATGGCCCTCGATCCCTCATGGCTTAACTCGTCGCTAACTACGAATACTTTAATTAATATTAACCCCCTGACTCCTCGTTCCTAATCTCATTATTTATTGAAACAGCCGTGTCGCACGAAATCTAGCAACTACATAACTCGTGTGTTTTATTTTTTTTCTTTTTATTTATTTATTTTTTTTTTTATATTTTTTAATTTAGTTTGTTTCATTGTTCTCTCTACCGGCAGGTTACCCACCATTTTCAAAAAATTTACTAGAAACTTAGGTACTAACGTATGTGTCTCGTGTTATACTTCCGCTTTTCTCTTCTTCTTCTTCTTCTTTTTTTTCCCCTTTGCTTTCCATTCGTTCGTTCTTCTTCTCTCTTAAGCTCATTTGTTATCTTTGCGTCGCAACGTCGATTCGTCTATGACGATTCCGAATAAGAGAAGAAAAAGAGAGAGGGAGAGAGAGATAGACAGAGAATAAGAGAGAGAGAAAAAGAGAGAGAGAGAAAGAGAGAGAGAGAGAGAGAGAGAGAGAGAGAGAGAGAAAGGGAGAAAAAAGAATAAAGATCCGTTTCTTTTTACGAATCTCTTTCTTTTTCTTTCATTTTCTGATTGACTTAGAAAAATACGGAATCGATATTCGTAGTCGAATACCTTTCACATTCGATCTTGGTCAACTCGTGTTCTCTTCTCAAAAGTGAAAAATAAGAAAATTCGAGAAGAAAGAAAGAAAGAAAGAAAGAAAGAAAGAAAGAAAGAAAGAAAAAAAGGTAGAAAGAAAATTCTTTTCATCGTAATCGATCTCGATCATAGACCAAGTCTTTTTATTTCTCTTTCTCTCGTTCTTTTTCTTCTTTCGTCTCTTCTTTGAATTCTCACGGGACGTGACCCGTAAACGAATCGTCAAATCCGTCTTCTTCACGGGCTCTCTCTCTTTCCTCTTCTTCCACACAGGCCTTTTTTCGAACTCTGCCATGTCCCATTTTCCTCTTCCGGTCTTCTTTTTACTTGTTCGCGCACGTTTCCAACTCTTGTTTCCGTTTTCTTTCTTCGTCGTATAGCAGGTCCATCGACGATCGTTTTCGACAATTCTGCCATATACTTTATTTATGTATATATATATATATATATATATATATATATATATATATATATAT
>NC_057686.1:7455954-7498454 GCF_014466175.1 Vespula pensylvanica
AAAAAAAAAAAAAAAAAAAAAAAAAACGGCAAAACAAAAAGACAGAGAGAAAAAATCAAAGCGAAAGAAAACAAAAACATATTCGTTTATTTTCTTTTTCTCATTTTTTTCTTCTCTTTTTATTTTTTTCTTCGATGAAAGACGATCGATCGGATAATAACTCGAAGCACTTGTCTTTCCTTTCTCCGAAAGGTTAACGCGATCGACCTTGAACTTTCTCTCTCTCTCTCTCTCTCTCTCTCTCTCTCTTTCTCTCTCCTTGCTCTCTTTCGCTCTCTTTCCAGCGTTCTCTCTTCGAAGGTCGAGTAACGATGGTTAGACGACACGCTCGGATCGATCTACGTACGGCAGACGCGACGAAGACAGCACCTTCTCTCTCATTTCCTCCCCCTTACTTCTTCATCCCTTCTTCCTCCTCTATTCATTTCACCAGCAGTAACTCCTCTTCCGCATTTTCCACCCACCCCATCGTCCCCTACCACGATGACACACGATGTCGCGCTCGCCGTCCGTGTTATACTCCCGTAGGCTCATTGGAGGCTGCACTTACTTTCGATTTGCGTTTTGATGTCCATTACGTGCGTCTCTATCACGTTTTTCAGTTCTGAAACAGATCGGATCTCCGGTGATCATTATGAAGGTAATACGTTCACGATGGAAATCTCATTTTTTGTCTTGAAACGTCATTTAAATGCAGATTAAATCACGACGACTCTAATTAATCGTTTGTATTTTAATTGGACTAATCCAATTATTAATAATTATAATAATATGATGAGTAGTTTATAATTATTTTCTTTTTTTTTTTTTTTTATGATCATTCGTTAAAAGATAAAGTGTGAACGAATGTATTTAAAATGGCGAGATAAAAATTATAATAATTATTATATATCATTATTAACATTGGTATATCACATTAATATTATAATTATTATTATAATTATTATTCCACTGTTATCGAAATCTCACTTTTTATCGTTGTCATTTAAATGCGGGTGGAATCACGTATCTCGATAATTTTAATTATTCTTTTGAATTTTAATTGGATTAATTCAATTACTAATTGGATGATGATTATTATTTATTTATATATAATCACAATTATATATATATATTATATAATTATATGAGATGATAATATGATATTAATTACTATTATCATTCAATTATCCTTATCTTCCAATCTTAAATTCGTTCGTCTTATTGTCTTTCTTTTCAAGTTAAAAATGTATATTTCCAACTTTATAATTTCTTATCTTTTGTCTCTTCAAATCAATGAAGAGATATAACTTTTTCCCCATTTTCTTCCGGTCGTTCGCGTTAATATAAAAGTCACGTGTGTATAAGACAATTTATATTAATAAATATAAGTTTATTATGCAAGAATCTATAATTATTCTGAATATTCATCCTATCGTTAAGTTTCTCTAACATTTTATCGATAATCGTGAAAAATCATTGTAGCGTTTTGTCAATATAAATTTGAAAAAATATCCGGTATCGAATCGATAAACGGTAAACAGTATTCCGTTTATTTAGTTGCCACAAATGAACAATCGGAATGAGAATGTTCTCGCTCAACTTAGATCCTTTGTTTTGTCACGACGATCTCTCTTCACGGTCCGAAGAACAATGTTAGGCACACGACATCGACGCTGGTTAGATTCGTTCGTGGTTCTGGTTCTATTTCTCGAAGCGGTTCTGTTTGATTTCTAGCCACGGCTCGTTAACCTCTCATCGATCAAGCCACCCCTGTTTCTCTCTTCCGTTCCCTATCCCGGAAGCTCTGTGCCACGCATTAATTCGTTGCCGCACAATTCGCTCGATATGTACCATGAATTGCGTACCCTCTCACACCCCCCCTCCTCACCGTCCCACCATTACCTCCCTCCTCGATCCATTATTTACAACGTCGTTTCGACATCGTCGAAGTAGATATTTCATTCGGTTAAGCTCCTCGATATTCGTCTTCTCTATTTTATGTAAATTCAACCTTTTTTGCGAGTCTGAAGGCTCTCGCAGAAGCGTCGATGGAAATTTTATGTTTCGATCTGAAATACCTGATTGAATTTATTTTTTCCTTTAAAAGAAAAAGAAAAAAAAAAGGGAACAGAAAAAAAAAATAGAAAAAAGAGAAGAAAGAGAAAAGTGGAGAGAAACAAAAAATGGAGGGAAAAGAACGTACTCGTTAACTCGTCCTCGTCCTCGGCTTCAGCCTCGGCCGCCAATTCCTCTGGCGTCTTTTTCTTTCGCATCAAAGGATTCGGCTCTTCCTGCGGCATTTCTTGGACCTCTTCTCGCTTCTTTATGTTATACTGCAAAAGTTAAACAAAGAAGGTTTTCGGAGATTAAACCAATGCTTGAATTAAAGGGATCGATTGAAATTTCACGTCTGTGTATTTATTGTATACGTGTATATATATATATATATATATATATATATATATATGTATGTATGTAAGAATCGATAGGAAGCCTGATGACATTGTCCGGTCGATGCGTACGTAAATAAAGAAAGATAAAGAGAGTAAGAGCGTACGAGCAATAACAGTTAGTCGCAATTTGAAATCTGAAAAAACAAAACTTGTTATTCTACGTGTTACTCGAGAAGCTATAGATTTTTGTTTGTTTATATCTTTTTGTATTTTCCTGTTAATAAAAGTCTTTATATATATATATATATATATATATATATATATATGTGTGTGTGTGTGTGTATGTCAGTCTGTATACGAAGAACGAGTTGATAACAGTCAATAGAACTAATTCTGTCAATTATCTTTAAAATAAAACAAATATCTTTTTTTTAAAATCATTACGTCAAACTAATAGCGACGGATATCGAATTATTCTATATATCTCGTATGTGGCTAAAGATAAAGGGATTTTCCTAGATTTTCCTTCTCATGACTCATTGCTGATATCGATACACATATATCTATCGCTGAAAATACGAAGCGTTCGATATTAAACATAGATCATAGGCGTTAAGTCCCTTAATTTATCCGATTTTCACCGATCGGCTGTTTCACCGATTGGCCGGCTTAATATCAATAATTAAACGGCACGTTGGGTTAGAGCTAATGCATTATGTCCACCTCAATTGTCTCCATTTCTGTCTATCTATCTATTTATCTATCTCTTTCTCTCTCCTTCTCTCTCTTTCTCTCTCTTTCTCTCTCTCTCTCTATCTCTCTCTGACCTCTATACGTTATATGCATTACTATCACATTCATTAAAGTTCGATAATTCAGTGTACATTGAATCGTGGGATGAACGAACAACGTCGCTGGATTGTTCGATAGAATATATCTATAGATTATATTTATTTTGATCAACGTTGAACGATCCATGTATTTCATTAAATCTAGATACCGAATTTATCCATAGTATTTTTATCCATTCTAATTATTATACTCGCGATTCACAGACATTGTATAAAATAATTTTATTTAAAAAATAAATTAATTTTAGTCTCTATTTCTATGTTTTTTTTCTTTACACAATATATATTGTATATACATGAATAACTATGGACTCTTTGTCTTTTACTTTCAATTTCGAAAATATTATAACTTATGCTTGAAATACGACAGAATATCTTTATCATTTACATTCTGATTTTGTCCCATTTCGTTTCGGCTCTCGTAAAGATCTATATGAACGATATTTCTAATAAAATAAAAGGTCTAGTGAGAAAAGTCAGATATTTTTTAAGATTTATTTGTTCTATCTGGAATCAATCATCCGATTTTGAAATAGTATATTTGAATTGCTTCGATATTTTTTTTATGTTCTCTCGTATTACGACATAGAAACGGCGATGTCATGTTTGTGACAGTAACGGTCTCTTTTCGAGTATCTCTCGTATGTTATTTGCCAACAGTTGCAATGACGAGAACGAGATCTCTCTCTCTCTCTCTCTCTCTCTCTCTCTATATATATATATATATATATATATATATATATATATATATTATCTGCGTATACAAATATCTATATGTATACGTATATATATATGTGTGTGTACATATATATCTATGTTATATTATATACACGTAAATGTATAAAAAGAAAGAAAGATATAGAGAGAGAAAGAGAGGCGGAGGGAGGTACAGAGAGAGAGAGAGAGAGAGAGAGAGAGAGAGAGAGAGAGAGAGAGAGAGAGAGAGAGAGAATAGCATGAGCGTTAATACATATTACGGTAGAACACGTACTACCATCCATCCGATGATGCTTTGTATTCTAGGGTACTCTCGTGGTAGACAATGAGCTCGATTGCGGTACAACTCGGACACGTCATTGGTAGTACAAGTACCAAACGCTGTGCGCTTACATGTACTATATGCTGTACCGGTGTCGTGTCACATTCTGCTATCTATATGAATTCGTGTACATATGGCGATTGCGGAATGGAAAACGTTGATTTTAGACACTTCTCTTCCTCCCTAAAATCTTGCTTTCTCAAAGAATAAGAATCTCATGAAATAACGATAACACGTAATGAGAATAATTTATATATGACGCGTTATTTCCAAAAATCTTTCTATTCATTGTTTTGCGTGTCTATATATACGTACATATGTACATATATGTGTTTAACGATCTATCTATGTATTGGTGATAGTTACAAAAGTACTTTTTTTTTCGTAGGATTCGTAGGGATCGATGTTACCGATGTGAAATATCGACGTGTACTTTAATTAAAAATCTGTCCGGACCGTTCGACGAAACGAGGTCGATCCTTTTGCGTTTCTACACGAACAGCTAATTGTAGTAGTTCGACGAAAAAGATTTCAAAGAAACAAAACAGTATTATATAGTATCTATATGTTCTAAACGAGATTGAGTCTGGTTAATTTTACTTTCGTTATACTTGTAAACATATTCGTAGACGATATATGTAAGGGTAGATAAAGGGATGAACATTTTCAAGGAAATACTTGAAGGTTGTTTTACGAAAGTCTATTTAATCGTTTTCTCGTAAAAAGCCGAACAATCATTGTATACGAACAGTGTAATGGTACTTTATTAGTATTCACAGGGATCTCTTTCTCTCTCTCTGTCTCTCTCTCTCTCTTTTTCTTTTTTCTTTTTCTCTTTTTCTCTATGTTCCTCGCAATCAACGTGATTGTCACATGAGTCGCGGAAAACGCTCGACCACGCGACCGTATACTATAGTTATTTGTAAATTGTTCGTTAACGGTAAAAGGCTTTCGTTTAAATTTGTATTCCGATTGTTGATAGGCGAAGGGAATGATAAAAAATCATCCGTTGGCTGTTTATCTCTTTATCGTTCTCGTTCTCTCTCTCTCTTTCTCTCTCTCTCTCTCTCTCTCTCTCTCTCTCTCTCTCTCTCTCTCTCTCTCTCTCTTTTCGGCTCGCCCTGCTAATTTCGTTAAATGGACGCTCTACTCGGCTACCGAGAGAAGTGGAGGAAGCCGGAAATTAAACGGGGATTTAAATGTAACGCTTAAACGTTCTCCCCCTATGAAAATATTAGTATACGTGTCCATGTATTCGTCTACATCTACGTATTTGTATGGACAGTAATATCGTTTGAATTTTTATTCTTCCGAGGGCCAGAAGAGAAGTGCAAAGAATTACTTTGAACTTTTATGTGTTAATCGTTAATTAATTTTTCGATTTACTGTATTTCAAAATATTGTTTAAATACGAATGACCATCCTATTTCGTACGAAAATAAAAAGACTTTTCTTGTTTCCTTATTTAATCTGGATAAAGATGCTAAAAGAGGATTAAAATATTGTGATCCTACTTAAATAATTAAATTTAAATAAATGTTCTGATTTATGCAGCGGATTTAACGATTTCCGATGAGCCTGGTACAAATCAACTCAATTTTCGTCTAAATTGAAAGTAAGCTCACGTAGACCGATGGCCATGAGGCGAATGAAAACGATCGGACGACATCCCGTATCAATTATACTCTATCGTTTCAATTGAATATGCAAATTAATTACGTTACATGGCACGACGTTCGATCCGATCATTGCACAACCGTAACAAAATGTTATGAGGCGATTAATAAACGATATCGATATCATTACTCGCTATCGAGGAATATGATTTTTGGCATGATACACTCTAATCGATATCACTGTGGGTCATTTGCGATGACAAGCAATGTGAAATAATCAATATGGCGTTAACATGAAATCTAATCGACATTTTTAATGTACGTATTAACTGTCGCGAAGGACATCGGTTCATCGACGATGATGATTTCAATAACAATTATAAATAAATATAAGAGAGTATCGGTTTTCCGTTTGTTCTTGAAAAAAAAAAAAAGAAAATGTTTAAAATATTATACATTAGTTGAAAATATCAATTTGCATAGAGTTATTACGACGAAGTGAACCATTTAAAAATATCATTTAAAGTTGAAGTCCGTTCGATTGATCAATCGAGATCTTTTCGAAAATCGATCAACGAGTCCTTTATCATAGTTTTTCTTTTCGCTCGTGACGCTGAGAGTGGGATTCTTTTGTAACTGTTAGCAAATAATTTCACCGTGCCGTGTGTAGTACGTGTGGGATATCGGGAGAATAAACAACTTGAGTAATTGCTTCTTTGTTCGGGCGCGTTCAATTACGAGTCGTGATTCAAGATCCGGATGGGAGGGAGGAAAGAGAGAATGGGTAAGTGAAAGGAAGTAGAGATTTGGGTCGAAAGACTTTTCAAAAGCCTTTACAGTTTACTTTCGTAATTTTTTGTTAATACTTAAACACATCGATGCAGTTATATCAAAACGTTCAATTAAAATTACTTATTCTAATCGCATTTTTTGCATTTTTATTTCGTCAAAATAATATTACATAGTAGCAGATGTCAATACTTTTGAGTCATAGGTATCGGAAGCTATTATCGATTCACGTTCGACTTTGACATCTCATTAAGCATTAAATTAAACGACACTTTGTAATATAAGTGGTCCTAACTTCGTTGAACGCGAGCGGCTCCTTAAGTACTTTCACGGCTGGTCGGGTGAACGTCTTAAAAGGAGTCAGCCTGACTCTATTAGGAAGTCGCCATATTGAATGCAGGGACTCCCTACTAGAGTCAATTTGACCCCAGTTAAGTTCAATCTTCTCTCTTCTATTTTCTCGCCGTCGAATACCGGCTGTCCGTTCTTCTCGTCCCTTTCGTTCTTCTTCTTCTTCTTCTTCTTCTTCTTCTTCTTCTTCTTCTTCCCTATCCTCCTTCTCTCTCTCCTTTTTTTTGCCTTTTCCTCTTTTCGTTCCCTTTTTTCTCTACTATCTTTACTCAACTGTCTTTTCTCCCTTCTTTTCCTTCTCTTCTACGACATCAACTTCGACACCTAGTAGGAAGATACCCGTGTTAAACATCGTGAGACGATCGATCAGCCCGATCTTAATTACAACGTTGGAAGTTAATCACCCCTTTGAGCATTTATGCACCTCTAACTAGATCGTATTGGTCTCGTTTTACACGCGTAGCGTAACACTCCTTTTAATGGAACCGCTTGAAAAGAAAATATTTTCCCTTTACGAGACAGGACACCGTTAAATTTTTGATTTTCTTTTTCTACTCATTTTCTTTTTGCTTTCTTCGTTTCTTTTTTTTTCTTTTTTTTCTTTCTCCATTCTTCTTTTCCTCATTTCTCTTTTTTTTTATCCATTGAAACTCGACGTTATTTCAAGAGGTTCCATTTACGGGGCACGACTATACAAGGTCTACAATTTTGTTGTCATCAAATAGAAGTGTGACGTAAAGTAAACGTCGTTTTTTACGAGTGTCACTTGTACCGAGATAGGAAGCTTCGAATCGTTCTCTTACCAATTAACAACGTTTACTTTAATTAATAACATTTAATTTGGGCTTGAGTAAACTGCGATACTTACAGTTACTTCCATTTTAACATAAGGTATCTTTGATTTTATCTGCAAAAGGAAAAAGAGAAGAATAAGGATATTGTTTTATTTTATTTATTAGTTATAACAAAAAAATTGATGTAATTCTTTCTTACCTGTAAAATACTCATGCTCGTTCATTTTTATGTATCACTTTGAACTGAACGAAGATTCGATAAAACTTACCTTTCTGTCTCTTTTCATAACGGCAAAGCTAGTTCAAACGCGTTTTCGAGTGATTTAAGTTCACGTTATTTCGATCTATACATTCTTCGTTCAATATCCATCCATACTCTTTCTTTCTTTCTTTCTTTCTTTCTTTCTATTTCTCTTTTTCTTATTTTTCTCTACCCTACTCATAGTTCCTCTTAGAAACGAATTTCACTGCCATTTTATTGACACCAGTCAGCGTTCCCGAGACACGTCGATGTTTCTACGGGTCATGAATTTGCGAAATTGGAAAGCTGTCTGTCTCATCTTTTCTTATATCTCGCTTCTTCGTCTCCCCTTTAACCTCTCTTACCACCCACACCCTCACACGAATTTTTCGTTTGCTTTATATTCTCGAGTTTCCTTTTGTCGTCCAATCGCTGATTCGCGAGACAAGGTGAAAGCACGACAGAACTTTTAAAATTGCAAGAATATTTCTAACTTTTGAATACCTCTTGTGGATATATAAGTTTTAGTTAGGATATATAAGTTTAGCTGGCCAAACAATATTAAATCTGTTTCTATTTTTCTTTCATTTCTTTTTTTTTTTTTCTGTAAATACTAAGAAATATTTATTTACTGAGAAACATTGCGAAATACTAAGAAATTTTTGTAAATACCGTTTACGTATATCTATTCTTTATTTTGTTTCTTTTCTCTATTATTGTTATTATATATTCGTATATTAGTTTATATGATTTAATATATCCTATAAATACGTATTATTTAATAGTAGCAAAAATTAGAAATTAATTTTTCTTCTCGTACTTATGCTTAACTTTTTTCGTAATAAATCCTTATAAAATGATTTCGAGAAAAAAAAAAACGAACGACGATCAATCAGTTTAGATCAAAAAACTATTATATTCCTCGTTCATTATTTTTCATTTCTATCTTTTTGAAGATCCATTGAAGATACATATAATTAAATGAATTTTCTCTCTTCATAGTATATCATATCATAGTATATCATAGAAATGAGTTTTAAAAAATGCACGTCGGTGAATAACTGTAAGCTTCCGTATCTTTTGACATACGAAGGGTGCAATTTATTTCAAGCGACTATCCTTCTTTTTTGTTGTTTCACTCGAATATAAATCTAAGGTGCTTTTGCAATTATTTACGGAGTTTTATGAGCGTCGATGATAAGTCGGACTCAACTAAAATATTTTATTATTTCTATCAATGTTGTCTTTTTTTTTTTGTATCTGTGCGAGTATATATTAATCGTCGAGCGAACATATATACTCACTTTTTTATGTCTATCAAGGAATCGATCGACCTTATTCGAATGCGATCGGTTACGAAGATATTTTAACTCAATAAGGCTTCGCGTTTATCAGTCTTCCGTAATTTGCGTTCGGGCATGTCGTTTACGTTATAAATAAATGAGGAAGGAAGCTTCTGGGATGAATATTTGTCACGTTTTCTCAACGTAAAAGTAATTATGTATAATTAGGTATTACGCGTTCACTTAAACGCATTATTGATTATTCCTTCAAGCAAAATTCATTTTTGATGTCTCCCTCTTTCTCTCTCTCTCTCTCTCTCTCTCTCCCTCTCTCTCTCTCTCTCTCCCTCTCTCTCTCTCTCTCTCTCCCTCTCTCTCTCTCTTTATCGTATAATTTTAATTGATAGGAATAATAAATAATGTAGTCGTCCGATCGTTAATCATTAATTTCGCTTATTATCATCGTCTTTCTTTGTCCTTAATAATACCTGTTATAATATCTCGAGTAACAAACAAATATCGATTTAACATTTAACTTCTCTAGAGATTATATAACAGGGTTTCTCAAATAGCGTACATGATTTTTTCATATTTTCAATATTTCTTAACATTTCGATTAAATCGATTAAATATTTAATCAAAATAATTTATTAGTTTTAACTTTAAAAAAATTTCTCATCAAATAAAATTATTCCCGTTATTGGATAATTACGAGAACCTTTTAAAAACAATATTTTGTAATTATTAATTATGTTTATTTTGAATATACGATCGTGACTGTTTCGGATCTTTGACATTGTGATACGTTACATGAAACATCAAAGCTTGAGCACCTCTGACTCGTACTGCATCCTTCACACAACGTTTCATATTTCGCCTCGCGAAATTCGATGCCGGATATGTACGGTGAGTTTGCTTTTAAAGCCTGCCTGCTTCTACCTACACAGCACGCTAACTGCATTCGAGATTATCGTCTGCACTTTTGCATCGTCATTGGTTAATACTAGTTGCGTGCACACCTATAATGAACGACGAAGTCGTTTACCCGATTAAATTTTGTATGTGTAAGAAAATTGGTCGTACTTTTTTTTTGTTCTTTTGAAGAGTAATATCGATAAAAAATAAATGTATACCGTATGTTAAATATTTGGATTGAATATTACGCCTGGAAATAGGCAATACTTTATACTTTGTAGTATCTTTTTGTTCCCTTTACATATTACATATATATATATATATATATATATATATATATATATATAGGGAGAGAGAGAGAGAGAGAGAGAGAGAGAGAGAGAGAAATCGAAAAAAAATTAGAATTCGTGTTATCCAGTAATTATCTATATTAGACATCGCCCCTGAGAATAGGTAACATTTTGTACTGTGTTGATAATGGGTCAACATCATCCATCAATAAGACACTTTTTTAAATCTTCAAGATAAGCAATCTATTTACGCTGTACATGCAATCATATATTACTTACTGTTAGACTTTGAATATATTTACAAATAATTATAGAAAAATCGATCATTGTTATATAAAATAATTATTTAATGACTAATAAAAAAATCAATTCATGTGCCCTTTATTGAATACCTTTTATATTTTCATTTTCTTTCTACTCTCTTTTCCCATGTCCTTTTCTTCAGAAGTTTTTACATGACTTGCGAAATGACGTATGTCCTTTTCACGGACATTAAACGTGTAGGCGTTATATCGTGAATAGAATCATAGTCTACGGGGAACAGAAAGAAAAGGGGTTTTACCGGCGGGATTCGATAAAGTACATAATAAAGTACATCGACGCGTGTTGTATCGACGAACCGACACGTCGACGGAGGTCGACAACGCGCAATAATGTCGTTCACTTCCGTTATTTCTCGAGAAGAGGAAGATGTCGACTCGTGTGTTTCACTTTTGCTGCGATTTTCCAGCCAAGATAAAAAGGACGTTTTTATTATCGTGAATCCTCCGTTTGTAAATTTTTATTTTATATTATTTTATTTTATTTTATTTCATTTCGTTTCTTTTAGTTTCTTTTTAATATAGAGAAAATTGTCATAAGAAAAGAGAAAAGCTTCCAATGTGAAAATCGAATTGTATTCGGCTTATCGTTGGTAAATAAGGGAGAAAGAAAGAAAGAAAGAAAGAAAGAAAGAGAGAGAGAGATCTTTTTTTATCGAAAGTAACCTCCGCTTTGTCTGTCGAAGATTCATGTACATATGTATGTATATATACGTATGTACAAGACTTATTCATTAAAATTGCATGGTAACCCATATACAGCAGAATCGATGATATCGTTAAGATAATTTCTTCTCCTCCTTAAGCCGCACACGATCATCGATCGTACGATTCCCAACGATTCTCCTTCGTGGTTCTACCGCGATTTCAATCTTTTATTTACGCGATTATTTACGCGATTCCGTGTCCTTTCTCGTGCGTTCGAGTTTCACGATCGAACGTGCCGATAATGACAAATCAAATTGAATTGAATTGAATAAACCTCATGAAAATTTTGTCAAAAGTGTTTTTCCTCTGTTCGTGGAACTTTTTTTCTTGTTTTTTTTTTTTTATGTTTATCTTTTTTATGGCTATTTCTTTTTTTATCCGTCCTTTTATAAAGAACAAGTATTTCGATGAGATAATTCGAGTTGAAGGGAGGAACAAAGGAAGACACCGTCTTTCGCTAAAGTTGGTCATACTTTTTAACAAAGCCACGGCGAAAGTTCTTCGGTTAAAGGATAGTCGCTTCTCCGCCGAAGACGCGAAAGCTTTTAGATCCTCCCGCGACGTAAATTACAGCTGGCGCGCTGCTCTTTCCAGTCCGCTAAATTGACTCGCCGCTCTTAAGCGGCTTTACAATCCTACGAAAGTTCTATCCCGTCTATTCTAGCCTGTCGGCTATAAATTATTCTTTTTTTTTTTTCTTCTTCCTTTTTGTTGTTTTCTTCTCTTTCTCTCTTTCTTTCCTTCTTTTTTTAGCGATCCATTCCGCTTCGGCCAGTTGGGGTACCTGGCCGAGAAATTAAAAGTTTCGAGAAATTTTCTAGTTAACCTGTGAAACAAAAAAAGAAAGAAAGAAAGAAAGAGAAAGATATTCAACGAAAGATCATGAAAGTTGTTTCTTTTTTCGGAGCAAGAAAAGAAGTAAAGAGAATATATTGAATTGGGTCACCAATTATCGCGAATTTCGAATTTCGATTCTACCTATTATTTCCCTCTCTCTCTCTCTCTCTCTCTCTCTCCTCTCCCTTTCTTTTTCTCTCTTTGATAGAAATTCTTGTAAGAGCCACAAGAATTGAATTTTTAATCAGGAAGATGTAGCTCGCTCCACTTCATTATATTCAAACGTCCCATTCACTAGGGCGAGGCGCGCCGTTTCGTCTCCATTGTTTCATTGGTAGCGTAACGAGACGACAGAACGTCTGCTGGAACTTAGCCAACGTCTGGAAGATTTTTAATTAATTGTCCGAGTTAATTGAGGACCAAAAAGAAAGAGAGAAACACGAGATCCTACGAAAATTCTTTCCTACTTCCTACATCTTTTAAACGTCGAATTGTCGTCTTTAAATCTATTCTCTCTCTCTCTCTCTCTCTCTCTCTCTCTCTCTCTCTCTCTCTCTCTCTCTCTCTCTCTCTCTTTATAAGGCTACCTCCATTTTCCTAAGTGATTAAAAAAGAATATGAAAAATGAGTTGAAAAAAGGAAACAGAGACATAGAAGATCTTTCTTTATTCGTCTGATCTTCTTCCTTGCATTGTAAAATCGTCTATAGTGAATAAGAAAAGAACTCGAGGATCGAAATGATATTTTGTAATAAGAACGACGACGATCATTATGAGGTACATCGACAAATTGGTCTCGTGGGAGATGTACCGTCTGTTTCATCGTTAATTGCAGTTTCGAATCGTCTTTATCGACAACTCTCTCTTTCTCTCTCTTTCAAGAATCCTCTTGTTTTAGACTATCATCATATAATCGGATCTACTACGATTCGAGCTCGGATACGATTATCAGAATGAACTTTTTTAGTCTATAAGAACGTCGACCGTCAGAGATAATGGTTATTGCTCAATCGTTTACGTAACTAGAACACAAATTACTTGTTCTTATTCTATATACAAACAATATATAAGTCATGATCATTAGTTATCTACGTGAAAAATAATTTCCGCTCCGAGTTCGTACTTTTTTCTTGGAAAGTAGAATATGGATTATATCATAGCGTTATTTTATAAAAAAGTTTTTAGTTAGTTATTGTTATTGTAATTATTAATTATTAGATAATTTATAACAAATTGTTTGTAACAAATTATTAAATATATATATATATATACTTATTTGTTAGAAATAGAATCAAGTTTAATATGTACTTACGAATTCGAGTTAATTTCAATATCTAAGTTTCGTCCCACTGGTTTCCAATACTACTCCGAACCAATAATGTAATACTTGCAATATATTCAATCTATACAAGCTGGTTTCGAATTATAGAACGAATATCTGCAGGTTTCGAAAATGTACTTATAAGTATTGCGATCTTAGAAAAAATTAAACCTTTGTTTGATAGTAGGTAAATCAAAAAGGTAATCGAATTTTAGAAAGCAGAATTCTATAATTTTTTCTAAGTTTTAATTAATGCACTCTGTACAATGATCCGAATATGTGCTTAAAAATGTCTGTAATCAAAATTTCTGACGAATACATTGTCATTCATTAATCATGATAAAAATTTTTTCAAGAAAATTAATCGTTGTAATACTATTTCATATGAAATATACTCATACGAAAATCTTGTATATTCTTATAATTTCAGTTATTCATTGTTTTATAATTGAATCATGCTTAAAGAGTACCATTATCGATTTTAATGCACTATTTATATGCGCATTAATTATATAACGTTAATTGAAAAAAAAGGAAAATTAATTATGAAAATTGTTTGTAATAAATTGTTAAAAATGTACATAATGTATTAACATCGATTATATAACGTTAATTGAAAAAAGAAAAAAAGAAACATTAGGAAAAATTATATCAAATTGTTTGTAAGATATCGTTAATAACTATTTAAAAAACATAACAAAAAGATAAGGAGAAGTTTATCCTTTAAAACGGGTTTCGTATCAAATCTCTACGATCCTTAATTTTAGAGATAATCTCATAAATTAAAGATGTTTACATTGACCTACTGACCTATAATATAATTCCACATGAATAGACACATTGACACAGTGACCTATATGAATTCTTCGGATTTACGCTAGCTTATCAGTTGGTCGACGTAAGCAGTTCTTTCTCTACTATTATACTACGCATAGATATATTAAAGACATATATTACGTACGAATTATAAATGGCGATGTTCCAAACCGATATCTCCCTAACTAAAAGTCGTAAAGAATCGAAAAGAAAGTTGTTTTAAAAGGAGTCTTTTTTTCTTTTTTATTCATTCAAAATCAAAATCGTTCATATTCGTCGTATTTGAAATATATGAAAACATCAGGTAGAGATATAGTACAGATACATATACATACACACACACACATATATATATATATATACTATATTTATAATTAATATTATAAGTAATATATATATATATACTATCTTAATATTAATAAATAAGATATATATATACTGTATTAATATTAATAAGTAAAATATATATATGTATATATCTCAGAATATATAGAAAAAGAAAATTTTGTTATTAATCGATCAAACAAGATATCCACATTCTTTACTATCTTTCGTAATCTCAATTTTGTAATAAACGAAGTTGCCAACCGAACGGAGGACAGGAATCGAATGACGATCGTTAATAAACGATAAAAAAGGCCTCGCGGGCTTCTCATCAGGTTGCATCGATGTTGTTAGCATCGTCATACTCGTCGTCGTCGTCGTCACCGTCGCTGTCGTTCGAATCCGCGGAGAGAATCCAATCGCGTAACGAGATATCGAGACGTGAGAGTTTGCTTAACGAGAGGAGATAATATTTCACAGGACGAGACTGCGGTGACAATTCGATGAGCTCGATATCGTCATTACGTTACCGTTCTCTCTGTATGATTTCTCCAATGTATCATCCTCGCCATCATTGTCATTGTCATAGTCTATGATTTCTCGTTGTCGGAGGTTTTAGACTCCGTGCGAAAACAGGTCTCGATTACGCTTTGGCTTGGAAATTCCCATGAGAGTGAGCGAGCGAGTGAACGAGCGAATAAGCGAGCCAGAGAGAGAGAGAGAGAGAGAGAGAGAGAGAGAGAGAGAGAGAGGAGAATCGAATTGCGGTCGTAATTTTGTGGAGGAGTGGCCGAGCGAATGATCGCGAGTACCAATAATTATCCTAATTGCAGGCAATACGCGTGTCTCGAGTAAACAATGATCCTCAATTGAACATTCGTTGAATGTTCCACATGAAACCCGTGGAAGATTTCTTTCTCTTTGAACTTATAATATCCTTCTGTTATGTAACTAATCTTAGATGTTCCAAACTAGAAGAAATATTATTATTAAAAATTTATCGATCGTAATATCGTTCATTGATAAAATTCGCACGTTGATATCCCAATTTATGAATATTTCTTTTTTTTTTTTTTTTTTTGAAGGATATAAGAAAGCAAAGATAAAGGACTAATTATTCAGTGCTTTTAAAGGTTCATTAATCAATTGAAGTAATTTGTTGATTTCTACGAATCTCGTTGGACGAAACGAGCTAATCGTGAGATTTAATCAGGACTTTGTTCAGGTATTGAGAGTCCTACTATATCTATCCCTGTCTATCGCTTTACGTCATGTATTTCCTGCAATCTCTCTCTCTCTCTCTCTCTCTCTCTCTCTCTCTCTCTCTCTCTCTCTCTCTCTCTCTCTCTCTCTCTCTCTCTCTCTCTTTATAACAACCATCGATCTCATCTGGGTCATGTCAGAGCCGTTGTGATTCTGGCATACGACGGAAAAGAGAGAAAAAGAGAAAGACAGACAGAGAGAGAGAGAGAGAGAGAGAGAGAGAGAGAGAGAGAGAGAGAGAGAGAAAGAGAAAGAGAAAAAGACAATATCGTTGGATTGACAATGAGTACTCTACAATTTCGCCTGATATTTTCTTGTTTTTCTACCTTTTGTCCTCCTGTCCTTTCCGTCGCTCGATTTTACGGCAAACCAACATGAGAAAAAGGAATATAGAGAGATAGAAATAGAAAGAAAAAGGAAAAAAAATCATAGTATTTTTAATATATCCAATCGTTATGCAATAACTCTCTACGTTTCTATTCTCATCCATAAGGCTATGTGCGCACTATCGATCAATCGCTAACGATCGCGTCAACGAAAGATCAAAAAACGCAGACGATCGAAATTGAAGACTCGAATTTGTTAGTATAATATCCATCATAGTAATTTGTCGATATCGCAGCAACTGTCGAACGGAATAAATGTCGAGGAGATAGTTATAATAATAAAGTTATTCTCTCGAAAAGAATAAAAGAGAAAAGAAAAAGAAAAAATATTGGATACATCTCCTATTACAAAAATCGAAATCGATACCAATATGAATTAGAACGTTTATTAGAATTTTTGCTGTATTCATAACAGTTATAACATTTTGTTCGGTTCTCTTTTCAGTTCTCTTTTATACAATAATTTGAAATAGTTATTTTCGGGATCGTTTTATTTTCTAGGTTTGCTTCAATTTTTGAATCTTCTGAATAGGAATCGTGCGTAATAGACTTCTGATATTAAAAATGATTATGACGAAAATAAAAATTCATCTCATTTCTGCAAATATATATCTACTTCGTAAAGCTTCGTTAAATTACAATGTTTGGTCTTAATGGTAGAAATTTAAGTAGGAGACGATCACATCAAATCTTTTCAAGGTTGCATTCGCTAATGTCTGAATCGTAACAAAATTGCTCGTAGTGTATTTGATTCAATGTTTTTCATTGGTCACTATGTGATTGCTAATCAATTGCTTGTAAGTCGTTCGAGTTTTCGTTTTGCGGACGATTCGTTCATGTTATATATTCTCTCGAATACAATGGATGTCAGTGATTGATCGACAGTGCGCATGGAGTCTAAAAGAAAAATAATGGGAGAAAGAGAAAAAGAGAGAGAGAGAGAGAGAGAGAGAGAGAGAGAGAGAGAGAGAGAGAGAGAGAGAGAGAGAGAGAGAGAGAGAATATTTATTCAATTAAAAAATTACAACGAATTATTAGCATATTTTTGTATTACGACGAATTATCCAAAGTTAAAAAATTCAAAAATATCGTCCTCGTTTCGTCTCCTCATTAAAAATGACAAAACTAGGTATGTTAAAAGAAAAAAAGAAAAAGAAGAAAGAAAAGAAAAAAAAAGATGATAGAAATAGCGAATAGATCTTTTCCAAAAGAATTCTACTTTGTACGGGTCCAAGGGACGTAAATAATAATTAGTTGTCGGTGTTGACGAAACGTTATAGAGCATTAGTGGAAGGATACAATATAATGGAAAAGAAGCACGAGTGGTATCATATGAGAGAAGTTACGCTTTTACCGGCGTGTATTTCGTTTCAAGTTTTTTCTCCTCTTTCGAGCACATTTTTTTTCCTCCCTCTCACTCTTTCCTTCTCTCTCATACACAATAGCCCGACCTTTTCAACACGGAGCGAACCAATTTCATTAATTACTCCGGCCGCGAGAAAATGCATTTGGCGTTGGTATTCGAGAGATGTTGATGGTGGCTCTACTACTGTTACAGAAAAAAAAAAATAAATAAATACAAAAAAAGAAAAGAAGAAAGAAAGAGGTAGAAAAAAAGTGGTCGGAGAGAAAACAAAAAAAGCAAAAATAAAAAATAAAGAAGAAAGGTAACCACGGGAACGACACGCTTAAAGGAAACGAGTTACGCGTCGTGTCCGATAAACATTTCCATTTCACGGGCCTAGCTGACGAGCTTGCGTTTCGTTTCGTTTCTTCCCTTTTATTTCTTTTTTTTTTTTTTTGAATATTTTAACACGCTTCCACAAGCGTGCGAGTCCTTTTGACTTGCTCGTTTGACTCGTTTTTAAATGCCAGAGAGAGAGGGAGAGAGAGGGAGAGAGAGAGAGAGAGAGAGAGAGAGAGAGAGAGAGAGAGGGAGAGATAGAGAGAAAGTATGTTTGTATACGTAAAATGGCGGAGCTTTGTACTTAGCAAAACTGACATACACGAGAGTTTGCCGTTGCTCCAATTATTTATGCGTTTCAAAGTTTCAATTTCTTGTTTTTTCAAACTGCTTTATGTAGTTATAGTTAACGGAGGAGATCGGGAGAAAGGAAAACAACATTATCTCGTAGATTGTAGAATTTCGTTTAGCACTGGTCCTTCTATAATAATAATAATAATAATAATAATAATAATAATAATAATAATAATAATAATAATAATAATAACACTAACAACAGAAACAACAAAGAATAATAATGATAATGATAATATTAACAATAATAACAGTAATAATAACGACAATGATAAACGCAAAATTTAAGAAAATTTTTGCTAAACTCGGACATACAAGGATTTATTCGAAAAATTATTATTCTAAAAATTTGTAGCATAATCTGTATATTCTTAAATAAAACGGATAGTATTCTCTTATAAACTCGTTTGGGAACAATTTCTTTGGAAGATCATCCATGAATGAGAATATTTTAAAATGATAATAATAATGTGTAATGGCGAATATAGATCGGACGATTTGATTGAAACAACGAGCTCGTTGATTATAAACGAAGAAATACATTTTCGTGGTTTCATTTTACATTTCGATAGAGAATTGCACGATCTTCTCGAAAACGAGCATTCTAACTACGATTTCTAACAGACCATCAGTTCGTAAGACAATGCTTATGATCGTTTGAAATTGTCTCGTTCCTGATCGTATATACGTCTCTACATACATATGTGTATGTATGTATGTATATATGTATATACATAACAATCCTTGAAACCATCGAAATTCAAATGGGTCGTACAGAATTGTACTCGTGCTTTATAATACATGCATCGCGTCCACCAAAAGTATTATAATTCATGTCGCGTACGATTATTTGCATGGCGCCTCGGAGAAGAGGGAGCATTGTCTCGCACGATGATTCCCATTGATCAAACGTCCAGAACAAACGAGAATCCAGTCGTTAGCGCTAATTAGCATGCCGATTATCGACGGTTCACCTGCGTACAAAACGTACACAGCCAACCAATCGTTTCTCGAATTATGCTAATATCCGAGAACGGCGAATTTCGAAATTTATTATTCTCGTTCGTATTCTGTTACGTTTCAACTTTTACCTTTGTTTTCTTTCCGAGCTATGTTGTTTCTTTTGTTCCGTAGAAAAAAATCTTTCATCGATGTTCTCGATAATCCAGTATGAAATACGAGTATTTCTCGATTACTATGCAAGTGAAGAAAATGAAGTTCTATTCGTGCGATAAAAAAAAAGAAAAATATATGTTTTTCATATTTGTTATTATATTGAAAAAAATCTATACGTTTCTAATCATAATAATCTATTTTTTTAATTAATTATTTAAGATATACCGTGCCGATATTTTATGATTGGTTAAAAAAAAAAAATGATTACAACTTGTATAACGCCATATTTATTTCATATTTTCACTTTTCTTTCTCCCTCTAACGTTAACGATTCATAAAATATTTTATATTCCCGTTCAAGGTATACCGTCCACTTGGCAAGACGCATACGTGAATTTTAATTAGAATCTATTATCAATGATTACGCGTACGCATTAGCATAAGAGTTTCGTGACCCGTTGGTTAGCACGACACGTAGTTGATTAAAGTTATTATATTTTTATGCTTGATTTATGCTCGACGCTTGTTAAGGAAGTAGGCCGATGATTTAGAATAATTACAAGAACTCACTTTCTTAGATACCTGTAACTTTTTTACAATGCAAATATAGTAATAATTAAATTGATAATGATTGTAATAATTTCTTTAATGATTCATATTTCAAATTTTGAACGAAGAGAATTTCCAAATAAATTTTCCAGCAATGATCTCTATAATTTATCTTCTCCTTTTTCTTTTTTTTTTTTTTTGAATTAACTAATAGGATATATAATGAGTTATATATATTAAGAATAAGAACGACTAAATTTTGAGAAAGAAGCATGAATGCAAAAATGTTCAATCCTAGATAGAAGAAGTATAGAATGCTAACGGAAGATAATATAACTATCATCGACGTCAATGATGCAGTCAGGTGTTCGGCTTAAGCTAGGAAAGATATCGTGAGAATTCAGAGTAATGGAAGTCATACGTCTCTACAATTTATTGGAATATCAATGTGCCTTCAGGATCACCCTCGTCGTCTCTACCACCCTTCGTACTAACGCCGGAAACATGAACGTAACACTCGCCGTCGAGGGAGAATACGTATTTCAATGTAGACTTGGTGCTGTACGATGTGAGAAGATTTTATCATTCTAAGAAGTGAACAAAAATGATGGTGCGAGGGGAGTAGTGTTGTACGGAAATAAGTGGGTGGTTTATGGGATGGGTTTGTTCGAACGATTGTTGGTATTCCAACAAGATATTTTCGTATAATTTACATGATCCCGTCGTATCACTTGAAAAATATAAAATAAAAATTTATACCCACAGATTGTACGCGTGAGCATATCGATGATTTAAAAACGTTTATAAAGATTGTTTAAATCAAATCATTTTATGTTGAGATCGATAAAAAATACATTGAAATGGACGTTCAACTATGAAATATATAGAGGATGAGAGCTTAACGTTCGAACGATTTTACCGATAGAGGATTTTTTTGTTGGACGGTTTGTCGAAGGTACCCGATCTCTTCAATGGCTTTTACATTGGAAGAAAAACGAAGGCCATTTTTCCAACGAATCATGGGATTTCAAATATTTTTCATTCTTTTTAGAAAACTCGAGTGATCTGATCGATGGGTTGAAAGAAAGAGAGAGAGAGAGAGAGAGAGAGAGAGAGAGAGAGGGAGGGAGAAAGAGAGAGAAGGAGAGGAAAAAAGAGATAGAGAAGGAAAAATATGGAAAAAAAGGGAAAAAGAGAAAGAGGACAAGAAATAGAGCATCATTGGTAAAGTGACTTTTTCTGACCTTGTCTCTGATCTCCTGTCGCATCTTCTCTCGTTCTTCTTCCATCTTGCGATGTTTCTCTTTCCTCCTCTCCTCAGCCTCCCTGATGGCTTCTTGCCTTTCCCTCTCGGCCTCCTCCTCCTTCTCCTTGTCATCTTCGTCTCCTCCTTCGCCACCGACCGCTCCTAAACAAAGAAAATTTTCATCAATATTGTAAAACGATTTTAAATCGTTAAATCTCAGACTTATCGAAAATATTCGTACCATTTTTATTATTTCGAAAATACGCAAATATTTAGATTCATTCGTTTAAAGTATTATAAATACGCAATTATAAATACGCAAATATTCAGATTCATTCGTTTAGAATATTAGAAAAATTCATATTTCAATAATAATTATTATTTAACGATCGATCAATTAAATTCCATCGTATCACGAACGATCGTTTACGCATATTCAAACGTAAATAGCGAATAATGGTCCTTATATCTTATTCATCGTTCGTACGTTGAATATCGTTGTATTGCTTCCGACGCCTTTGGTAAACCGCAAGTATCTTACAATTAGTTACAGTTAATAGACGAACACCGATACGATGCTATCCTCAGGGAACGGAGTCGATAAATGGTCTCGCTTACCATTAACACCATTCTCCTTGAATACTGTCCTTCAAATTAACTATCTATCCTTTCTTCTCTCACTCATACTCTGTTTCTCTCTTTTTCTTTCTTTCTCTGTCTCTCTTATTCTTTTTCTGTTAACCTCATGTATATTTTATAGGGTCCATTGAAATAATTAAAACATTCGTTTGGATTATTCGAATCGGTTTGTTAAATTTGTACACATCTGTGACGAGTAATTACAAAGCTAACACGGTAAGAAGGAACAGAATTGTTTACACTTCAGTGTATAAATACCGACTGATGATTTGGAGTCAAAGCGTGTGTACGTGGCTAGATAAATAATAATAGATGTATATATATATATGTGTGTGTATGTATATACACATGGAGTGTAATAATAATGTAAACATAATACCGTCGGTAATCAATACGTTTTGATTTGTTATTAAAGGTGACTTCTGCCGATGGCTTTAAAGCGATTTTTTAATTTTATGTTTCGTTCTCTACTTTTTCTTTCCTATATAAAATTCTTTATTAACAATTTAATCATTTAACGATTAATTCATTTGTCGAAACGATGTGATCGAAACGAATATTCATTTCTATAAAATCTTCGAAGCATGATTTATTTTTATATATATTTTAAGAAAAAAAAAAAAAAAAAAAGAAAAGAATATATAATAATACCAAAAAGATTACAATCGTGTATAATTCTTCTTTTACGAAATTGAACGAAAAATATTAATATATTCTAATTATATGATCATATAAAAAAAAAAAAAAAAAGGAAAAAGAAATATTTCCAAACGTAAGACGATATTTAAAAAATTTCGATTGATGTAATAGAATGAATGTAATCGAATGCATTTAATACATATCTTCTATGTATTAAAACGATTTCGTTTTATAGAAATTGACAGAAAGAACAGAGAACATTCTCCCGTGGTAATATCGAGAGAATCGTGAACAAGGAAGAATGGAAAAGAGATCGAAGAATAAGAAGGAAAAAGCAAAGGGCTCTCTTCTTCGTCGTCTGGCGAAGAAGGATGTGCCACAAGCCCGAAGGCTCGAGGAAATTAATACTACTTCTGTCTCGGCAACGTCTTCTCTCTCTCTCTCTCTCTCTCTCTCTCTCTCTCTCTCCTTTTCCTTTCTCTCTCTATCTGTCTTTCTCTGCCTTTCTCTTTCTGCGGTCTCGTCGTTCCTTCTATTTGAACTCGTTCTTTCTATTTTGCAGCACCACAGTACTTTGATGTCCAAACCTAGGCACAACCATTTTCGCTCGACTCGCTTTTTGGCTTCTCTTACTCCTATTTCCCTTTCTCTCTCTCTCTCTCTCTCTCTCTCTCTCTCTCTCTCTCTCTCTCTAACTCTTTTCTTCTCTTATCACCGTCGAGTGCTCTCGACGAGTTGTCCCAGCTTTAAGCGATATCTCTCACAGGCCTTGCATTTCGATTCGATGGACCTTTAACCTCAAGCGATGGACACGTTTCATCCATTTTCAAATAATGGTCTTCATCGTTTTGTTCATATAAGTTCCTTCAAATTTTGTATTGTGACGTGCGACGATAAAATTCATAAAAATTCGACCTAAGTCAAGGCTTTTATTATTATATTACGTTCGATTATACGTAATAAAAATTCTACGTTGTTTAAAAATCTTTGAAAGGATGGAAGGATAATATTATTATTTTACGATATAATCCGATCGAGAAAACAAAGTATAATGATGATGATCGAAGGGAAACTATTTCAATGGTATAAGATTCTTTCGTTTTTATCAACTTTTAGTAATAATATCAGATATTAATCGTGGACAGATGATCGACGAATATGGATACGTATCATCCTTTCTCGAATACATATTCGATCGTTGTAGATATATAAGTTTTTCTTCTGTATTTTTCATTGCGACGTGCAACGATAAGAACATAATAAAAATCTGTAAGAGAAGGATTTGATTATGCGATGAAGTGTAATGAAAAGAACTGGATTGTTTACAAATCTGTAATAGGATGAAAAGATAATGTCGTTATTTTATAATCAATCCGATCTCGAAAACACAGTATAATAACGATAGTCAAGAGGAATATATTTCAATGGAATAAGATTTTTTCGTTTTTATCAACTTTCAGTGATAATTCTAGATATTAATTGTACAAAGAGAATCGACAAAAAAGAATACATATCATCCTTTTTCGAATACACATTCAATCGTTGTGTGTATATACGATCTTGTTTTGTGTATTTTTTACTGTGATGTGCAACGATAAGGACACAATAAAAATCCGTAAGCGAAAGGTTTATCATATTACATTTGATTTTGCGTTGAAGCGTAATAAAAAGATTTACGTTGTTTATCATTCTAACTTGTATATATACAAGCTTTTTTTTCCTGTATTTTGCATTGTGACGTACAACGATAAGAACATAATAAAAATTCGTAAGCGAAGATCTACGTTGAAGTGTAATATAAAAAGATCTACGTTGTTTACAAATCTGTAAAAAAATGGGAAAAAAGAATATTGTTGTTTTTATGATCGCGCATTTCGATCGCGAAAACTAGATAAATATAATAACTATAGTCGAAGAAATCTATCGCAATAAAATGAGATTTTATCTATTTTCAGTAGTAATCCAAGATATTAGTCAGACACAGACGAACGACGAAGAAGAACGTCGCAGTGCGACGGAAATGCGGCCGTTACTACGGAAAGGAGGACGAATCGCGTTTTTCAGGGTGCACACTTGCTTGCACATTTCTCTTCGTCCATTTTATTTCTTTTATTCTTTTCGATATGAAAAGAAAAAAATAAAATAGCAAAAGAGAGAGAGAGAAAAAGAGAGAGAAAGAGAACACGCGGTCGAGTTTTTCAGCAAAGTTCCTCGATCGAGACCGTAATGCGGCCCATCTGGTAGCGGTTGGCCTGTCACGGTTCCATGCTGTCGCACATTCGAAAGGACGATAATGGCGGTGGTCCAAGAGCAATTGTCCTTTCTCTGTAAACGACGCGGCGAGACACAACGCGGCTCGTTCGCACGGATATTACCGAAAATCTACGTGGAGAATCTTTCCTGATTTTTTAACGAATCCGAACGTAAAATCATTCGTTTAACTTTCTTTTGTCGTTTACGAAATCACTTTCTATTTCTATTTCTTATGTCGATATTTAATACGATATTTAATTCCATTTACCGAATTTGAATTCTATACAAGTTAATATACTTGTAGTATGTTTTAATCGTATATAAATTTTTGTATATGAATAATACAAAAGAATTTATTGTCATCGTTTTCATATCAAACTTTATTCTTATATTGGGAAATATACTTATTTTTTAAATTGATAAGTTGATTTCTTTTTTCTCGCGTGAAAATGTTAGATTTTAGAGAAAATATACAGAATTATGTAATTTTAAAAATGTATTTTTCTAATTGACAGGACTTTGCATTCTATCATAATCAAGTTGATCTTCTTTCTCGTATGAAAATGTACTTTGCAAAATTACAGAATTATGCGGCTGTGTTATCTTCTATATATACTTATCATATACATATATATACATATAAATTTTGTAATTTTTTTCGACACAATAGATTGAAAGCACGTTGAGAGAACATCAGGCTTTATACGTATGCGTATATGTTATGAAATATAACAAGAAGAAAATACTGATGCGAGTTAGTGTTCCTTCCATGTTTTTAATAGATTAGTTTTATTTTTAATAGAATTTTTTTAAATAGATATGTTTTTCTGCATACCTTGTAAATGGAAAAGAAGCGTCTATGTTCATGGTTGATAGAATAAAAAAAGATAAAAGATAAATACATTATATGTAATATATTATGTATATTATATTTTCCTTCGGTAGTTTATAAAGAAAAAAAAGAAGTACAGCAAATTGTTGTTTTGTACCAAGTACAAATACATATATATATATATATATATATATATATATATAATTTTAAACGAATCGTTAATAAAACGAATTCACAGGATTTAGAAAGAAGTGATAAGGATTATTCACTCTTTTATCGTCATTGTACAATTAATAAAAACGAATTTATATCTATGATCAAACTAAAATGAATCTTGATTCATTTCCAAGGAGAATATATAACCTACCTTTTTCTACGATTAATTACGTAACGCTAATTGGAATAATCCAAGAAGCAGCTGGTCGATGGTACAAGCTTGAAAAGTCAATCCCAAAGGAAAAAGAGAGAGAAAGAAAGACAAAGAAATAAATGAGCGACATAGAAAAGGATGAAAATCGTGGTATTTTCTCGTCGAGGATCGAGGCTTGTGAGCCGATGAGGAAGAATTACTTACGATTTTCATCTATCTTCGATTCTTTTCCTCATCCCATTCTTTATCTATCTCTTTCTCCTTTTTCGTTTTGTCTTTTGTTACCTCTTAGAATCTCCCTCGTTTGCACGAGGTATTAAGAACGCTTTGTGGTCTTTCCCTTGTAGAGTTAATGGATAGACTTACAAACCGATCGATCGATCGATCGATCGAGCGATCCTTTTACCTTTCGAAATTTTGGTCTTTTCTTTTTTATTTAATTCATTCTTTTTCTTTTCGTTTTTTCTAATCTTTTCTTTTTTTTTTTATTTATCTCTTTTTATTATCTCCCAGACGAGATCTTCCCATTCGTTTACGTGCAAATCATGAATAGATAGGTGAATATACGATTGCATTCCCTTTCCTTTCTTTTCTGTTCGTTGAAGCTTCTTTTAAAGTCATAATAAAGCAAATTGCACGGTCAAATAAATCGAATTGATTTTATTGTACGTACGATAAAGTCTGTCTTGTTATTGCGATCACGTCGTATCCATGAAACACGATGCTTTATACACCAATTCTTTCTTTTCGTTTCATTTCTTGGTTTCGTGAATCATCATTAAGAGAGAAAGAAAGAGAGAGAGAGAGAGAGAGAGAGAGAGAGAGAGAGAGAGAGAGAGAGAGAGAGAGACAAAGAGAGGGAGAGATTTTCGATTTCAGCATAAAGAGATCGTAACGTAAAAACAGCGTTTCATTGATATCGTATGTTTAAAGAAGAGAAAAAAATGGATATGTATTTGTACTGTGTGTCTATGTGAAAGAAAAAGAAAACGAATATTCCGCAATGCGGAATGTTCGAACGGACGAGCATCTGTTCTTGAGTATTACGGAAAATGTCGAGCAGTTTTTAAATTACACAGAGATATATATACACACACATACACACACATAAAATATATATATATATATATATATATATATATATACACATACGAAGATATCGTTCCCGAATACTTCGATGGAATTTTCTAATTAAATTATGAGACAAAATTATCGAATAGGGAATTTAATTGCTATCACAGCGAAATCCGATAGCTGGTTCCCTTTTAACACATCGAGATCCTCTTCTCGTCGATTAATATTTGCCAAGGCACGAAAGAAAATATCTCGAAGAATTCGACCTTCAGTTTCGTTTCTATGAATCGATATCGAAGAATTCTATTGGAACGTTTACTCGCGTAAAACAAAAAGAGAGAGAGAGAGAGAGAGAGAGAGAGAGAGAGAGAGAGAGAGAGAGAGACCACGTTTTTCTTTAGTTTTTCTTTCTTTTTTTCTCTATTTTTTTTTGCGCGCGAAACTCTTCGTAAAATTCGTCGCGCTATGTACTTCCGAGAATTTGAATTCCTTGCGTTCCACTTTTATTTGACAGTATGAAATTCCATCTGAGGTTGTGTCCGAGGTTTCCGTGCTTTTTCGTTGGACCTTCGTGTCTAACTTTTATTTCATCCAAACTTGTCTAGTTCTTTACCAGACATTTTCAAGTACGTACGAAGTTCCTTTTTTTTTTCTCAAAGAAGAGAAGAAAAAAAATTGTAAAGAAGAGTTGTCAAATTTGTATGGATACGATTTCAATAAGAAAACTTACAGGTACTCACTTTTAAAAAGCATTATGAAATGTCATTTGACAATTAATAAGTTTAAATTTCTATCAAATTAAACAATTTATGACGAATGTGAGATATGAAGTAAAATATTTTTTAATCGAGCACCACTTATGACAAATATAATTTATTTACGATTAATAAAGAGAATTTCGAAAAGAGAAACGATCACGATCGATATAAATTATTTTTCTTTTTCTTCGGTTTTGATTTATATTCTTTCTTCGACGTTTGTTTCGAAAATACAAGTCAGATGTAAGAAATGTTTGAGCCAACATTTTCTTCGACTTAACTCGAGCGTCGTAAATGGTACATTATTTTTGTCCGTACACTTTCGATGTTCGAAAGACGACAATATAAAATCTCTTTTTCTTTACTGTCGTTTGAAAAAGAGAGAAAAAGAAAGAAAGAAAGAAAGAAAGAGAGAAAGAGAGAAGGAGACGGAAAACGATATAAACGTTGATCCCAAAGAGAAGTCTGAAAGGAGCCGTTTGTCAGAACGCATGTCGCTATGTGTGCGTTCGACGTGGCGAAAGTATCGATAACTTGCTCCGTGAAAAAGCTACATTTCATCCCTCTTTCAAAACCAGAATCAACCACTTTCACTCTCTCTCGCGTTAGCTCTTCTTTCAGGTTTGCGAATGTTTTCTTCTCGAATTTCTTGAATTATCGATATCGTTAAGAAGCAAAAATTCTCGATTTAATACATTGTACGAATGTCGTAGAACGAAAACAAAAACGTATAATAAAAATACTTTGACTATGTCAACAAAAAAATCAAAACTATTAATAAGTTAATTCATTTAATTTTAAACGAATATACGAACGACGTATTAATATAAATTAGCAATGTGTGATATCATTTATACATACATAGATACATACATACATATATATATATATATATATATAAACCATACAATATAATTTATATATTATATATTATATATTATAATTTATATATACAAACAAAGATATATACATACAAAATATCAGAAAACCTAACAATATGGAATGAGAGGAGATGAGAAAGTGAGAGAATGAGTTAGTTCTTCGTCATTGCTATTTCACGAAACTCGAGTTACAAAGGGAGAGGGAAAGCAACCGAGGACTCCACGAAGTAGCCAAGTTTCGTAGGAGAAGCGCTAGCCGAGAACCAATTACTTTGGTAAATACATAGAGAATGGATGCTAATGAGAGAGGCGAATAGTCTCGTCACGCGGAATTAAACCCGTTCGTGTTGAACGTCTCATCGATGCCATCTTATTTCATAGAGCTAGTCGTAAATGATTTGTTGGAGCAAGAGAGAAAGATATACTCAAGAGATCAAACTTCGAACGCTTTTATAAAACAAATATAAACAAATTAATAAGTTCTAAGAACAGAGAACGATCGGTGACGAAAAATAAACAGCTTTTCTTTACGAGCAGGTATTTCATTAATAATGAACAATTTAAACTACTCAATTTTTTGGAATTTTTCTGGAAATACAAGGTAGTTTTCGATCAATCAAAGAATAAATTTGTCATTTCGTAATCCGACTAAGTCGTCAGGTAGATACTTAATTGCAATTTGTTGCGTCTATTCCAACATCATCGTTTTCTCTTTTTCTCAATCTTTTTCTTATTTTCTATCGACGTATTTCTCGGTCGGAAAATTCACTTGTAAGCGCGTAATTCGCTCGTTTCGTTCGGTCCAAGCGGTTTTCCAGGTATCGGTTAATTCGAACGAGCGGGTTCATGCAGATTGCAGACCGATGGAAGAGCTTGTGGTGCTGATGGAAAGTAAGAGAGAGAAAGAGAGAGAAAGAGAGAGAGAGAGAGAGAGAGAGAGAGAGAGAATCGACCTGCTCGTTTTTTCCTCGTAACGATGTCCGTTTCTCTCTTCTTCTCTTTCCCTCAAATACACATACGCATACATACATACACATACACTTTTCATTTCACTACCACGTATTCTATACACTGTTCGAAATCGACGTAAACTTGTTTCGCTATCGAGCCAATGGCATCTGCGAGTCGCTGATTGGACGCTAGATAGTTTCATCCTTTTCTCACTTGTATACGTTGGAAAAGGTGCCACGTGCTCTTCTAAAATGCAGTTTAAATGCAAATCTGGTCAGTACGTTCGATAATGACGCTCGTTCGAGAGATCGAAGACGAATCGGATAAATGAAATTCATTCTTTTATCTCTTTCGATTTTCACGATATTGCAATTTCACAAAGGGAATGAAAAAATTAATTTAACGATATGACCAATTTAATGTTTGGGAACTATCGCAAAGAACGTAGTAATTGAAAGATCACGTTACGATATACAAATGATTTAAATAGTTGTCATTATTACGATTATATCTGTATATAAAAATTTGGATTTAGAAAGAGTTGAATAAATTTCTAATAAATCATATCTAACTTTTAAAGCTTGCCTTTGTTGTAATAAAATTATTTGAAGGACCGATAGAAGATAGGAAGCTCGGTTGGATTGGTTATATAGTCAAATGGAAAAGAGCGCGAGCGAGCGCTAGAATTCGCTCGCGCGCGTCACGCGTTTACTCGCTGCTCACAGATGTTTCCAACGAGCCGCTTTCGTGTCCAGGAGCGATATTTACTGCGAACGATTGGCTTTGAATTCACTACCTGGCAAATAGATTACCATACGGAATTATAGCCGTGTTTGCTAACTGAAATAACGCACACGCGCGTAACACGTGGAATAGAGAACTCATATATGTATGTATGTATATATATATATATATGTGTGTGTGTGTGTGTGTGTGTGTAGGTGGGTGCACGTATGCGAATATGTATATACATTACACAAAGATATGAATATGTACGTGAGAACCGTTCTGTCAACGTTTCTGTTATGGTCAGGTTCTACGTAGAGAATTAATACTTTGCTCGTTAAATGTATAACTGAATTAACAGTAATATTTTCGAATTTCACTTTCAACAAAGAATCAATGATTATTATGAATTGATCATATTTACGTTTTGAAATGAGATCTTTAATCCTTTGCGATCGATCAATTCATATATGTATGTATTCGATGTATTGATCATCATCGAATAATATAGAGTTATAAGTTTAATGGAAACAGTCGATGTAGCCAATAGGCAATAATATTATATATAGGCAAATATATGGGTTTAGCTTATATCGAATTGATTCATAAATAACTATCGTTATAAGTAAAGCGACTATTACAATTTAATGGCACTTATTTATAAATAAATATGGAGTTTTGTTTTTTTTCTTCCTTTTTTTACAAATTTATCATTTGCGAATAAACTCGATACTTCGGAAATAAGCATAAATATATAAAGCATAATGTATAATAAATATAAGTATAAATATAAATATTTGAGATAGATTTTATATATCTTTATATTATTTCAGATTATCGTAATCTTCAATTTTGAAATATATCATTCGTTAAATAGTCGACATGTATATAACGCGGAACATCACGCGATTTATAAAATTGATGTACGCTAAATCGTAATAACAAAAAAAAAAAAAAAGAAAAAGAAAAAGGAGAAAAGAACGTGATTATCTACAATCACGTGAGTTTTAAATCTTTTTTCACGGATGGAAAAATGAAATTTAATCGGTTGTAAAAGCGAAGAAATCAGCTTTTACGTTTTTACTTTTTTCTTTTTCTTTCTTCCTTTTTTTTTTTCTTTTCTACTCTTCTTCATACGATTGAGGAGGATGTCGTTCGCGACGAGACGGCGGAAGACGAGAAAAATCCTCTTTAATGCTCGCTTACTCGGGTATCAAGTACGACAGCTCGAATCGTCCTCGTAAAAGGAGCTTTCCGTTATAACCCTTTGCGAGAATATGCTGCGTGTCTTCGTAACTCGTTGGATGAAGTACAATGTAACTACGACGTAATTTACGACAGAAACTGCTACGTGTTTTCTTGGAACGTACCTAATTATAAGGAAGCGAGAAAGAGAAGGAGTGAGAGAGAGAGAGAGAGAGAGACAGCTAGAAAGAGAGAGAAAGAGAAAGACAGAGAAATTTGGTTAAATCGTAATAATAATAAATTTATAGTAAGGATATAAACAAGTTCGGTTTCTCGATCAACTTGTTTTAGTTCAGTTTCAAAGTTTCGCACTAAGAAAATAGCAAGCAAAGTACTGAGACGATATTGTGATAATAAAGAAAGCAAGCTTTTTTTTTAAAACGAGAAAGAAGAAGAAGGGGGTAGAAAAAAAAAGAAATAAAAAAGGATCGTAAAGGATAAGAGGACGTTTTCTTCGTGGTTATGTTCCTATATGTATACGTATGTACTTATGTACATTTTTGATACATGGAAAAGGTCGTAATCCCCGTTTCGTTTAAATTTCTTTCTTTCTTTGTTTCTTTCTTTCTTGTCTCCTTCCTCTACTTAAGTCGGAACATTTCGAGCACAATTTTTCCACGTTATAAACCGTCAGGCTTCTGTCGACCTTTTCGTTTACATATTCCACTTCGTGCGAGCATCCATTCCAAAAACTTTGGGTCCCATTATTACTAGCAACATTGTTATTTTTACTACGCAAAAAAGAAAACAAAGAAAGAGAAACAAAAAGAAAAAATAATTTACGTGAAGAAATACTCGTTTGTTCGAAAGGTTTCAACATCGTTTAATTCTTAACGAACGTTACGAATTTTATGATGGAATCTATCTCGAAGATACGACATTTAAATTACAAGCTTGCGATTTTTTACGACAGTCGTACAACTGAAAGATCTTACGTCGAGGGAAGAATGAGAGAGGAAAGGTAAGAGGTAGGAAAAGAAAAAAAAAAAAAAAAGAAAGAAGAAGGAAGTAAGGAAATAACGAAGTCTTATCTGATGCACGAACGGTTGCAATTTTGCTCGTTATCCTTGTGCCCGTAGGTGTACCTCAGGAGTCCTTTGAAAATTTTATCATACAAGTCGATCGAGGTTTCGTGTAGGGGAAAATGCTTGCTTTCATTATCGCCACTCGCATTTATGAGTTTCTTACCGTTACGCAAGCAATAATATGGCGGCTTTGCGTTCCCCGATAATTGAGATGTAGAGCGGCGCAGTCAACTTTTCTAACGGTCCAGCAATTAAATATCGAAGAAAGAGAAAATGTGTTGCACTTTCGTAGCTTGCAAGTGTTTTTTTTTTCTCCCTTTTCTTTTCTTTTTTTTTTTTGGTCGCATGACCGACCATTTCTAACGACTACATTTTATACGGACTTGTATGAAAGAAAATCCGATGGCTACATTACTACGATCTTTCATTCGCTTAATAATTGTCACGTATGTTGAGAGTATAAAAACAAGAAAAAAAAAGGAAAAAGAAGGAAAAGAAAGATCCGATTCTCTTGATCCAGTTTCCCATATTATGTACGTATATATTTTCTTTTCGTTTCGTCGCTGTATATCCATCTAATCGGAATCGTTCATTTGAAATTCCCGCTCTTTCTTTGAACAAGGTGAATCACGATAAGGGTTTTGCTCGGGGAAAAAGGATGAGAATGCTGGTGAATGTTGGAGAAAGGGAAGAAGAGGACAAAAGAAGCCTCTCTCTCTCTCTCTCTCTCTCTCTCTCTCTCTCTCTCTATCTCTTTCTCTCTTTTTCGATCCTTCACTCGTAGATCAGCCTACTACCGAGGGTAAGAACAAATTGTCTGGACGTTTTTGTGCTCATGCATAAAACATGGCTTCGTTGTCGGACGTTAATGCAAACAGACATCGAACTTGCTGGTTCCTGTGCCACAGAGAAAGATCTTCGTCCTCTTTTCTCCCTCTTTCCGGCCCTTCTCTCTCTCTCTCTCTCTCTCTCTCTCTCTGTTTTACTCTCTTTTTCTTTCATGCATCAATCTTATTAACTAGAACCAACCTGGGATATTCTATCCTGCTATTCGACAATAAATTTCCAAGTCTTTCGGCCATCGTCCTGTCAACCTAGACCACTTTCTCTTCCTCCCCACCATTTGCTTTTCAAATCGTGGACTCACCATGTTTTTATGCTTCCCTCCTTCTCTCTCTCTCTTTCTCTTTTTATCTTGCCCTTCCTTACAGATTTTCTTTCGTTCGATATTACGAACGATTTGATTTGAGAAAGAGAGATAAACGACGTCCTTGTCACTTCGACACCTTCGAGATACTTTCTCTCTTTCTCTCTCTTTCTCTTTCTTTCTCTTTCTCTCCTTCTTTGTCTCTTTCTCTTTTCTTTTCATATTTCGTACAAACCAACAAAAATTAACTTTCTCAGCCATGAGAAAGCTTTATTAAGCGAAGAAGAGTTCCGCATGGTGTGTGTACTTTGGTTAACAACTTATCCTACTCCACTAAATCCTTGTAGTTTGCATCTTGGATTAAAAGTTTGGAACAATTTTTAATGAGATTAGAAATTTATATATCGAGTATTTCCGGAGAACCCAAGGGATCCGGTAGCTTCTAAGTTTTATCGAGAAAGAGCTTTCTGATTGCTCTACTCTGTCTTCTTCTACTTTCATGATCCTTCTTTCGTTATCGAAACATTCAAGAAAATTTGTTTCTATCCTTTTTCGAAACAATTGCTTTTTTAATCTATTACGCCAAGATTCGAATGTTTTTTTATAATTCGACTTAATCAAATAGTATTCTATTTTATCCATCTTACAATTAGATAAACAATCGATTCGATCGTATGTATTATATATATTTACTCTGGTCCTGAAATAAATTGATCTATTGATATATTTTGCTTATATATACGATTAATTAATCAGAAAATTTCAACTAGGCGTTGTGATTACTTCATTTAATCCGCATAGGTCGCTTATCATAAGCCGAGTAATCGCCAAGTAGTCTTGATTAAGCTACTCTCGCGTAATTAACCACGTCGCATCTCTAGTGTTTGCCACCGAATCGATCGTCGCGTAGGACGTCCAATCTGCGATTGGTCGTCCTCGTTACGTTCGGACGTAATTAGATCACAGTCTTAAGTTGATTCGGCCGAAGAAAAATGTTCGAACGAGTAGCCTTCTTTCGTTCTTCTTTCTTATTTTTATTATCATCGTTTGTAGATCTTCGCGTATTACAACGCGATAACAAATCGAACAGGGACGATCGATAATATAATCTTCGTCGTTCTCATTTCTTCTTTTTTTTTTTTTTTGTTTTTTCTTTAACCCTCTCTATAATCCAATTTTATTTTTTGTGTAGAAGAAATAATTTAGATAATATAAGTATAATTTATGGTATGAAATATTTTAATATAATTATATCACGTTAAGTACAATTTAAATTCAACAAAGGTTAATTTTCGAATAGAATATAAATTAAAAGTTGATTTGCAGTAAACAAGTAAGATAAGATTTCAAAAATACGGATGTACGAGTGCGTGATTTCGAAGTTACATGGCATTCTATAGGGTTAAGGTATTTTTTGTTTTCCTTCTTCGTCGATTCGTTTTTTCCCACTCTTTACTCATTTCCGTACGAATTTAAGGGTGAGTAGACCATGTCGGACTTTCTACCTTATCCCCTCTCTTCCTTATCACTTTTACATTCTTTTCTTTTTTTTCGTTCTTTTTCTTCTTCTTCGACGAAAGTATTACGAGGGAAATGAAGGGTTTGCTCGCAAGATGGTCGTTTGTTCCAGCCTTACGATATATAAATCTTGTTGACGCTCTAGAGCGATTTTTATCGTCCATAAACTTCTCCAAATATTTATTCTTGTCGTCTGGTCCGAACTTCGATCGAAGTAACCTTAATATGAGAGTAAACTTGAAGAAATTCCGTATTACTTTTAATAAATAGAACGCAACTCTCGAAAGACAAGATCTATATATTCATTTTCGTATTTACGTATAAGTTAAATAATGTATCTTTAGATAATTGGAAATTAAGTTTGTAAAATATTTATTTCGATGTATAAGTTTACGGTAAGAGAAACATAAACAATCACCGACGAGAATGTAACAAACAATTTCTAATTTCTAATCTTTGTTAGAAACAAATCCAACTCCTTGGAACATTTACCAAAAGTTTGACGACGAGAAAGCAAAAGTACTTTCACGCGATCTTCCCTATTCTCGATTCAGGAACATAGCTCTTCCTCGTACGAAAGCTCAAACTTGTGCTTGGCACGCGAGATTCTTTTTCTTTTTTGTTTCTTTTTTAACGTTTCATCTATAATGTATCTTCAACTTTAGATACACGCAGCAACACAAAATAAATGGCACAGAGACCGATAGCTTTCGTTTCTGTCGAACGATTGAAATATTTCTTCGGAAGGAATCCGTTATTCATCCGCATCCAACCGATTCGAATTGCAAAGCTATATAACCTGCGAGAAGAAAGAAGGAACTTGATAAGATAAACTTTGAATTATGAAGCTCTCTCTCGCGATACGTTTCTTTTTTCTCTGTTTTATTTTTTTTTCCGATGCACGGAATGATTTCATCGAATACGAAACGATAAATTCTGTGCAACGTAATGGATTCAATTAGAATTACGAATGTATCTTGCGATATATCATTGATTGATAAACAACGACGACAAAAAGTCGAAGAGAAAAAGAAAGAAAATAAGCAAAAAGAAAAGGAATAAGCAGATAGAAAATCGAAGACGAAGATTATTAAGCCGTATTCAGGGAAGCTCGTAGAATTAGTTCTATTGATCAGTCTCTACTCGGAAGGATAACTTCGTTCAAATGGAAACTCCGGGTCATCCCTCTTCTCATTCTACCATCTTCTCCCTTACCCTTAGTCGCTACCGAGCGCTACTTCTCCCTACGCGTAGTTCAAACGCACTTCTATATTATAGAATCGCGAGATAATTTCTCCCGCACGTGGCTTGTAAACTTGTTAGTTGGATTTCGCAAAATTTCCTGAGTGTTTCTCAAAGATGTTGCTCGCTTTCTACCTCTCTCTCTCTCTCTCTTTCTCTTAGTTTCTATTGTTTATTAAGAAGTATTATTTCTGATTCAGTAACAATTCGATTCATTCGGTCTTTACACGATTGATTTTTTGCATCACCATTTCAAAATCACACGATACTTATGAAAATTTACTTCTATGGAAAATGTCATTTTTATTTCAAATCTATATGATTTTGAAAGAGAGAAAGAGAGAGAGAGAGAGAGAGAGAGAGAGAGAGAGAAAGAAAGAACGAAGAAGAAGGTATTACGTGAAGGCAAAAGAATGGTTGATACATTCTACGACCTTGTGGTTGATAAAGCTTGAGTGCACTAACCTATAGCACGAATAGGTCAAGTATCTTGCTGACCGGAGTCTAGAAAGAGAATGAAAGAGAGGAAGAGTATGTGGAAGAAACCGATGTGAGATACATCGAAGCTTCTCTTTAAATTTCGATATCGTCATTTCGTCTAGTAGAAAATTCTTCCTTAACCTACGAATTTATTCATTTACTTTTGATAGTAATTTGCATTGAGATTACGAAACATAAGACTCTTTCTCTCTCTCTCTTTCTCTCAGTCGCTACAATTTCTAATTAGATTTCGGTTTTGCATCTTTATACGATTTTACACTCTTCGAGTAGAGAAAGATGGAAAGGACGAGAGAAAGAGAAAGAGAGAGAGAGAGAGAGAGAGAGAGAGAGAGAGAGAGAGAGAGAGAGGGAAAGAGAGAAAAATAGAGTAAAATGAAGAGAGAGAGTTTCGAAGAATATCTAAGAACGGTATACTCTTCGTTGTATTCTGCATTTAAATTACGATTTCAAGAAACGGTAGCCAAGCCACGAAATGACACGATCCGCCACGCTGCACGCGAACTAAGCTCGAAACTCATCTAAAAATTGTTTTCCTTTTTTCCGAGGAAGAAAAGTATTGTCTCGCGTTTGTTTCTCGCATGGAGTAAGAAAATCGATAAGTCTGTTTTTAATATTACAAAAAAAAAAGAAAGATAAATAAACAGAACAAAAAAAAAAAAGAAGGAAAAGAGAAAAGAAACAAGAAATTAATGTTATTTCCTTTTCTTCTTCTTCCTCTTTCCTCTTTATTTTTTTCTTCCTTCTTTCTTTTTTTTTTTTTTTTAAGTTTTGAAAGAAAGCGTGAGATTGCGGAGAAACATGTGGATGATATTTTTCATCTCACATAGGGATTCATCGTGGTACAAGGCAGATGGCACTTATCGCTGCGTTGCAGGCTTACTTCTGTGTGGGTCGTTAAGAAATACGGGTCACACTGTACAAGCCCTCTCACTCTCACCCTTCTACTTCTACTTTTCCCTTCCTCTCTAACTCTCGGCTCGGGAAGGACGGATACTTAAAGCTTTAACCGGATGGAGGGAGAAGTAGGCCAGCTTGTGCACGTAAAGGCTCTATTTTTTGTGACGCATAACCAGAGCCGTCCGACGACGGGCTTGTAGAAGGGAAACCTCAGCAGTTCATCCACGTCTGACACGTGACGGTGCGCCTCGCATGTCGGTCAATCGATCGACTACTTAAATTCGAATCATCGGGACGCTCGTCCGACCGACAAACTTTCTCGATGAGTTATCTTTCAACGTTTTACGACTCTTGACGATAGGAAGAGATTTGTTTCGATCGATTACTCGATCGAGTAATCGATCGATTAATACTTGCTCGAAACATCACGGGATATAGCTTAAAAGGTATAGTATTATGATACATGTCTATAGTCAATTTTAACTTTAATATGTAATACGTGAATTTATAGTTTTGTTTATAGAACCTCGTATGTGTAATGAATCTTTATTTTTAATGTAACTATTTTTCTAACAATGGAAGTAGATATTCGTTAGTTTACAGAGTATTATTTTTACGGTTATACGAGTTTAATAATCAAATGATATATTTTCGTTAATTAGGAACGATGAATCAAGCAGTTTATCTTCTTCGCGTAAATACAAATAAAAGTTTTAAATATTGTACTGTCTGAATATTGAAGTTATTTATTTTAATATTTTTGATTAATTTATTCCTATTTTTTTTTTTTTGTTAATTAATCTGCTTTTCTTTTTATTTTTTTGTCGAACTTTTTATTTCAAATATTTGCGATAATGAAAAAAATCTTTACGAATTTGAAACACAATCGAATGTCCAAATTCTATTCTTAATACTCGGACTTTCCTCCTCGTCGTTTTAACTGTCAGAGTACACGGAATGCGGCGATTAGATTTAATTCTCTTGGGTGGAAAATACGTGAAAGCCGGTGATCTCGGGTTAAGAATGATAATTACGTCGACTCTGCTGGGATAATCTTCAGAGTTCCGCGGATAATTTCATCGCGTTCATTCGCGTGAACGTTATCTCAACCCTACGATCTACGAGGTACGAGTTAATAAAGGTTTAACGAACTAGAAACGGAAGAAGACGATCGTAAATCGTGACAAGTTGTTCGTTCCATTGATTGACGTTAATTAATACGATTCTAATCATTATTATCTACGATTTATTCGAGTTTTTCATCTTTTTCTGCTTTGGAAACGTTCATTAAATAAACAACAATTATAGGTACTTATGAATGAGAAATTATTTGTAAATTCAAACAATAAACAGTTTATCGAAACAAAACGAGCGTACTAGCTACTCTTGTACTAGCTACTCTCTTTTACCATCTTTTACTTTTACTTTCGAAGCATTATATTTCCGGCCGAATTTGTTATAAATAATCGATTTTGATCGATCATATATTGGAGCTCGCTAATTCGCTCTCCGTTAGCAATGTAATTAAATTAATTCCGTTCTCCGTTTGCAACACAATAACCACTACCAGCATCGATTGCGTCAGTCTTTTTGAGCGTCGCTCATTAATTAGCTCGAAATGCATCGCGGACCGGTGCAATAGGCAAAGCGATAACGTCGAACGAAGGTGCTAATTAGCGCGAGGATCGCTACCGTTCACTGATTATCGTTTTCGATGCTTCCCTACGATCGATAATACTTCAATTTTTTTGTCTGCATTACTAGTAACGAAAAAATCAAAGAAATGTCATTTCTGAAATATTGAAAAGGAAAAAGATAAGAGAAAAATTGTTGAGTCTAAGAAGTATGTCCCAGTTTATCGTTCGTATAAGAATTTCAATATAAAATGCATTTCTTCTTGCAAGAGAGAGAGAGAGAGAGAGAGAGAGAGAGAGAGAGAGAGAGAGAGAGAGAGAGAGAGAGAGAGAGATATCGTTTATCCACCATTCGTGTTTCCTAGCGTTGACGTTTACGACCATTGCTGCGAATCGCGCTTTTATTGAATCGAACAGTCCCTCGAACTTACTTCGAATGGAGCAACGAACGTCGTGAAATTACATAAGACCCTTTAGATCCGTATAGCCAAACGGACAGAGACAGACAAATACACATACATATGTATGTATAGAGGAGCACGTAAAGTCGAAACGGGATTGTACTTTGTCGCTTACTCGGATTCGTATAAACGACCTTCATTTTCTTTATTGGCAATGCGATCTATTATTCCCTTAGTCCTTTAAAAAAACACGTGTGTAGATCTATGTGTATACCTCTGCCACGTACTACTACCCATCTAGAATTCTCTCTTTCTATTATTTCTTTTCTTTCTGGGTGAGTGTACGAATACATGCATATATGTATACAATACGAACGATGGAGGGATAGACAACCCAGAAGGAAGTCCCACAGTCCAGCGAATAAATAAAGGGAAACATTAAATTGTTGGCTTTCTCGACTTCCGATATTGAACAGTAGGAATTCTAGCATGGAAATACTTTGGAGTCCGATAGGGGTTAAGTTTCCAGCACCTGCACGATAGTTTCCCTTCCTAACTTACACCTTTCATGGATACTCTTTAAATCTAGGGATTTTCTAGAAGAAGCGTACATGATCCTCTCTACGATATAACAATCACTGCCACACCGAGAGAACACAAGCGAGAAATCCAACCCGATTTTCAGGATACCAAGAAAAGATCCAACGAGGAAGATGAGAGGAAAAGACAGAGAGACAGAAAGAAAGAAAGAAAGAAAGAAAGAGAAAGAGATGAACAAATATAAAAGTTCTTTATTTTATCGATTGAGCTATCGTGTAAACAAGAAATTCAACCACCAACGGCAATTTTTTGCTGTGTAGACGAAACTTTTCCGAACTTTCGATTCACGTATATTTCTTTTTCGTTTTTCTCCTACTTCTCTTTTTTATTTCTTTTTTCTTTTCTTTTTTTTTTGGCTTTTGCTTTTCCCTCGGAGAAATCCTTTAAGAAATCTGTCCGAAACGCTAAAGTATCGGATTGTCGTTAACTTCATCGCATCAACTTTGAGATTCCCTCGTTAACCTTTCGAGCACACCAGTATCCCGTTATATCTGCTTCTAACGGTGAGACAAACGGCCAGAATTACGAGCTTTTAACTTGCATCTCGTGCGAATTGTTTGCGTGGACCATTTAAACAGGGATTAAATTTGCCGTCCGACCCATAATAGTAATAGTAGCGGCAGGGTGATTTAAATCTTTCTCGTTCGCGACGTTCGCGGAATGGTAAATCATTTAAATTAATACCAGGATATGTAAAATATATGAGTACGTTATCTACGATATTCCGATAATGATTTCACGAATACTTATGTACCTTTATGAGAGTATAAAATTCTTCGATATTGATTTTTCGATACATTAATGAATCGATACAAGAATGAATCGAACAAATTTTATATTTTCGTACGAATAACTCCTAGATTAAATTATTACAGATTTAAAAAAAAAATATTTCGATTTTAACTCTTTGCTCTATGAGATCATAAACGACGTGACGATATTATTTTTCTATGGAATTCTGACGTTTTTCTGAAGATTTCATTTCATTAATAAAGATCAATACGAAACATTTCTTTCTCTTTTTCTTTTAATTTCTTTCGAAGTATATATATATGCCTATGTACATATATATATATATATATATATATATATATATATAATATCACGATCGAAAGGAATCGAATAAGAGTGAGTCGAGAACAAACTAGAAAATTAATTATAGTTGGGAAACGAATACTATTCAAATATTTGAACGCAGAACATTTATGAAATTAATTAAGAAATTACTTTGATATATCACGCAAAGTCAAGAAAGATAAAGAAAGAGAAAAAAGTAAAAAAAAAAAAAAAATATTATGATATTAAGAAATATCATGCGTACATTAACGTGACAATCAAGTCGGAGACTCTAACGTGCATATTGCAGTATACATACACATAGATGCGCTCATGCACCTGGTTGTGTCTAATTCTCTACGTATGCGTGCATGCGCAGAGTCGCAGTCTAATTCGTTTAACGATATCAAATGTTACGCCAGTGGCGCATCGTGCGCCGGCATGAGAGCAGAAGCTCCAGTTCGAAAGACGCGTATCATGGATGGTCTTTCTATATGCATTTATGTATGAATGTGTGAGTGTCCTGTGCGTATGGTATCTAAATAGATAGGCGTATATATACATACTTGTATATATATATATATGTATGTATGTATATATGTATGTATATATACGAAACCATTGCGTTCATCTCGCGTAAAGAG